>NW_022630995.1:65972240-66182382 GCF_010015895.1 Lontra canadensis | reverse complement strand
GCCTGCTCCCCTCACACACCAGCCCACTCTCCTCACATGCACCCTCTCCTTTACACCAGCCCACTCCCTCCACACACCGGCCACTCCCCTCACACCCACCTGCTCCCCTTACACATCAGCCCACTCTCCTCACACACGCCCCCCTCACACCCGCCCCTTCACTCACACAGCAGCCCATTCCCTCCACACACCCACCGGCTCCCCTCACACAGCAGCCCACTCCCCTCATGCCCTCCTGTTCCCCTCATATGCCTGCCTGCTCCCCTCACACACCAGCCCACTCCCCTCACATACCACCTGCTCCCCTCACACACTGGCTTGCTCCCCTCATATACCAGCCCACTCACCTCACACCAGCCTGTTCCCACACACCTGCCCCATCCTTCACACACCAGCCCCCACCCTCCACACACCTGTCTGCTCCCCTTACACCCCTCACACACTCACCTGCTCCCCTCACACCCCTGCCTGCTCCCCTCACAGCAGCCTCCTCCTCTCACACACCCACGTGTTCCCCTCACACACCACCTGGTCCCCTCACACACCAGCCTCCTCCCTCACACGCCCACCTGCTCCCCTCACACCTGTCTGCTCCCTTACACACCAGCCTGTTCTCTACACCTGCCTGCTCCCCTCACACACCAGCCCCCTCACACCAGCTGCTCCCTCACAGGTCAGCCTGCTCTTGCTCCCTCTGGCCTCAGGAAGGCATGGCCTCTTCCCTTTGATCTGAGTTTCCAGGATTAGGAGAAACCCACAGTAAAAGTGATGGATCCCATGAAGGTATTTTTATAAGCGGCATTCTTCATGACCATACAGAGAAAAACAAAGAAGGAAAGACACCAAATCACACAGGTGCCCAAATTTGCTGGAAAAAAATCACGTGCATGTACACTGCACAGGTGACCCGGGAGCTACCACACAGTTGTGTTTATAACCTAATCTTGTTAAACGTAGGATAACTTATTTTCCTAATTTTTGGTCGCCCTTTTCTTCCCACTGCAGGTGCTGCCCTTGGCCCTGGCATTTTGCCCCTCCCCTGTGCGTGACCATCCACAGCGGCTTTTCCCGCCTCAGGGGCCTGGGTCCTTGAGGGCCTGACTCAGTCAGCTCTTCAGGCTGGCCCAGGGAGGAGCCCCCCGGTGTGGCAGACAGACCAACCGAGCGGGGTGCCCAGAGCGCTGACTGGCCACGGAGGTGGGCA
This sequence comes from Lontra canadensis, assembly GCF_010015895.1. Taxonomy (NCBI): domain Eukaryota; kingdom Metazoa; phylum Chordata; class Mammalia; order Carnivora; family Mustelidae; genus Lontra; species Lontra canadensis. The sequence continues at coordinate 66,181,178 of NW_022630995.1, read as the reverse complement.
GGTGACCCAGGAAGGGCCAGGGAGGACTGGTCTCAGAGGGAAGCGCCTGCTCTTCCAGCCACTTACCCAGCACTCAGCCAGGCATGCTGGGCTCAAGGCACAGCCTGAGATGAGACAGACCCAGATCTCCCCCCAACAAATTGTGTGCCCCTCTCTCATGCCCTCTCTAGTCCCGGGAGCCAATGCAGCCCCTTGATGGGCTCAGCTGATTGCCCGGGTTCCTGGCACACCTAGGAGAGTAACCAGTGTCCCCTCTATGATCAACCAGGGACAGGACTGGGGTCGGGGGCTGGGCAATACTTTTTGCCTCTTTCCTGTTCCACTGACCCGGTGGAGCAGAAAGCGATGCTCAAAGACATCTCCCAGCCCTTCTCCCAAGGGTGGGGAGTCCCAGGGAGGGGCAGTGGTGGTGCTGGCGGGCAGAGGGTGGGGTAGCCTCAGGGCCATTGACTGGAGGCCACCGACCTTCGACCTTCGGATGAGGCCCTGAGGCCTTGCTCTCTGCTTCTCAGAGGTGTCCCTGGTATTAAGCTGAGTGAAATAAGTCAGCCAGGGAAAGACAACGACCATGTGATCTCACTCATATGTGGAATTGAAGAACAAAACAGGATCACAGGGGAAGGGAGGGAAAAACAGAATAAAAGGAAATCAGAGAGGGAGACAAGCCATAATAGACTCTCAACTATAGGAAACAAACTGAGGGCTGCTGGAGGGGAGGGGGTGAAGGGATGGGGTAACTGGATGACTGGCAGTAAGGAGGGCACATGATGTGATGAGCATGGGTGTGCAACTGATGAATCACTAAATTCCACCCTGAAACTTGAAGAAGAAGAAGTAGTAGGAGGAGGAGAACAGAGGCCCCAGAATGGTGACCTGGCTCCCCCGGGGGCTGCCAGCTTCCCCCCGGGGCCGCGCTGGGTACCACAAGCGTTGTCCCAGGGAAATAGGGAAATGGCTCAAATAGCACCTTATTACCAGATACACAGGGGCCATCGCTCCTTGGAGAGGGGCTGTGGCAAGGGGCTGAGGCCACCGCTGGCCAGTGACATAGGCCGGACTCTGCGGCAGTAAGCCTGGGCCCCTGACACCCTGCTCGGGACCCCAGTCGCCACAGACCACGGGCTTCCTTCTGGCTCCACACTCAGCAGCTCCCCTCATAGCAGTGGGGGTGGGAGGGCGGGGAGAGCAGGGGCAAAGCGGGGACACCTCCCATAGCGCTGGCCTGGAGTCCTCCCAGGCAACACACACCAGGGCCAGGGATAAAAGCCCTCCCCACACCTGCTCCTGCGGGGTCCAGTCCACCACTGCTCGCCGACGAGGCACTGGCTGGCCCAGCACCCAGGCCGGGACTAACTGAGGGCACTGGATAAGGACACCGCCAGGAAGCAAGTCTCTGCTCTGAGAAAGAGGGCACGATGCAGGGGGCCAGGCCCAAAACTGCCCAGACAATAACTCTGAATAAGCTTTTGCCCTGGCGGCAAAAACTTCACCACGTATAAGCAGACCTTAAGTTCAAATACGCACACCAAATAAGCAGACCTCAAGTCCAAATACCCTCTCCGCCCTGGGCTGGCAAGCTTTGGCCAGTGGCAGCAGCAACCGTAGGCCCAGGAAGGCCTGGTGGTGGCCAGGGGGCAGTGGGCATGGAAGACAAAGCTCTGCCCTTCACACGGCCTTGACCTGGCCGTCCCCTCCCCCAGGAGGGGGCTGAGCGTCAAGAGGGTCTCCCTCGTGGCTCCAGCTCATATGTGCGCGCACACACACACACACACACACACACAAAAGCAGGCACGCGCACACACACCTTGCTCTATGTTCTGGAGCAAGTGACAAGTACCACGTGCGTCCATGGGGAACTGTGAGGCGTGTGTCCGTGCGTGTGTGCGTATGTGCATGGAAAGGCACAGGAAAAGTGAACAGCAACACCCAGCCCTGGGTGCACCCAAGAGCTGCACAGGCAAAAGCCTCCGCACGACCACGCTTTCCCCACCCCCAGCACCTGGCAAGTGTACAGAATCGGCTGCCTGGGAATTGCATTTCAGTGAATTACAGATCTTAAAACCAGACCTACGGAGGTACTGTCCCTCAGTTAAAAGAGAACTGTGAACACACACACGTGCAACAGAGTAAGAGAATTCAGAAAAAGGGTTTACAGTTAGTGCTTGTCTTTATATCACTGAAACTAGAAACTTCTATGCTACTTTGAAATTTTAGCCACATGTTGGGCTCCTGCTCCCGCCCCCTCGGGTCTGGTATCGCCCACGAAGGGTCAGCAGTCCGCCAGGTGCTGCGGGAGACAAACGCTCCAGGCGGTGGGGGTGGGGGGCTGGGTTCAGGGAGGGTCCCAGGAAATGAATGAACACAAGTTACAAAATTCCATTTGCGTTTGGGGACATGACAAGTTGTCTTTCTCTCTGATTTCAAAATTTCAAAATTCATTTTTAAATTCATCTTAAAATTCAATTTTAAATTAAGCTTTTAAATGTCCCTAAGGAAAATGTCCACAACAAAGAGAACCAATCGGTACAAATAAGGAGAACTCACCCTATTTTGGAATAAGAATGGTAAGAGAGTAATTCTAGAACTTGGTGGGAATGTCCTTTTTAGCGCACCGTGTCAATGTTTTCTCAAAATCAATTCAGGGCAGTGAAGGTCTTCGCAGTTGCAAGGAGACAAAACTAAGCTCACAGAGGAAGCATCTGGCTTTGGAGGTCAGGTGACCACTAACAGAAAACACGCAACAACAAAGAAGTACTAAGTCAAAGTGCAAAAACTAATTCAGAGGGGTGCCTGGGGTGCTCAGGTGGTGAAGCATCTGCCTTCACCTCCGGTCACAATCTGGGGTCCTGGGATCGAGCCCCTTATCGGGCTCCCTGTTCCCTCTCTCTCTGCCTGCTGCTCCCTTTGCTTGTGCGCGCTGTCAAATAAAAAAATAAAAAATCTTAAAAAAAATTTCAGAACTAATTTTATAATATTGATGAAATGATTTATTCATTCAAAAACCTGCTCTGCATTGTGGCAGGGGACACAGGCCACAGGAGAGATCCACCCTGTTTCATGTGCCCTGCTGAGCCGCTCCATGATGCTGGAGCGCATCCCAGCGGGTTCCAGGCTGGCTGGCTGGGCTAGAGCAGAACACATGAGCTGGGAGCTTCCCCTGAGGGGCGGGAGCCCCCAGTTCCCTGCAGAGCACCCACATGGAGACACTGAAGCTCCTGAGGAAAAGGAATAGCCAAGGTCACCCTGCTGGACAGGATGGAGCCCAAAGTCACTCACACTAAGGACCCTCCCGCAGCCTTATGGGAAAGAGGAGGCAGGGGTAAGTGTGGTGTGGGCTCCCATCCCATTCATGCACTTTGCTTCCCAAGAAGGGGTGAGCACTGCAGAGGGAGGGCCTTACAGGGACGACCCTGTTCACTCCAGAGCAGCAGCCCCCCAGCCTCAGCCACGCTGCACAATGGGGAGGAGAAGAGGAGGATGCAGATGGCCAGACAGGTGGGTAGGACAGATGGCAGGACAGATGGCCTGGCCAGACCAGAAGGGGCCAGCCCTCCACACCCCCTAGTATAAAACCAGTGATGGAGCACAGTCCAGCTATGGTGTGGGGAGTCCCAGGCCCTGCCTACCACCTTCCACCCTCCCCGGCAGCTGTCCCAGGATGTGAGCTGGTCTCTGAACACTGGTTCCTAAGACAGACCACCCCACATTCCCCGACCATCCCAACACTCAGCAGAAGAGAGCCTTCCAGATCTCAGCGGACCCTGGGTAGGCTCTGACTGGACTGAGCCCAGGCTGCTCAGGGGTGAGGGCGGGGGCCTCGGGCCAGCGCAGCCCTGGGCCTCTCTTTGGCCAGCTTTCCAGTAAAGCCTTGGACTCCCCACTGGAACCCACAGATCCAAGGATGCTTCAGAGAAACCAGACAAAAGCCCCAGGGGCAGCACGCTAAATCTGACCGCTTCTCCCCGGTGGTCCCCCCCACACACTCGGCCAGCTGACCTGCAGGATCCGGGCAGGCACAGTGGACTATTAAGGAAACCCACTGACTGCAGTCACCCCATCCAAAACCCCTCCCTGCCTCCAAACATGGACCCGGGCCCCCTGCCAGTCTTCACCCTCTGGCCCCACCAAGGTCTGGCTGGCTGGCAGCCATGACCCATGCCCCCAAAGTTGGCCCTGCCTCCATCACAGTACACCCCAGGGAAGGCCAGGCCCCAGACATTGCCATCCTTCTGCAGCTCTGGTGCCCCAAACAGGTAGGCACTCCTGCTGTCAAATGGCAGTGGCCCTGTCCTCTGGCCCCCCCCCCATGCCAGGTGGCTGCTTACTCCTGTGCCCATCCCCACTCACCTGCTGGCTGTCTCCCGGGGGCGGGGGGTGCAGACAGTCTGCCCAGTCACCAGGAGGGACTGTCAGGGGCCTGCCCCCCCCCCCCCAGCCCCCCACCAAGGGCAACAACTCCTGCTCGTGGCCCCTCCCACTCCACTCCCTCTCAGTACTCAGGACCCTTCCCTCCCTGTGGCCGTCAGGCTCAGGTGCAGAGCTGAGCCCTGGGCACGTCACCATCCCTGTCACAGGAGCTCCCCAGGGGGCCAGCTGCTTCTGCAGGGACTTGAGGAGGCTGGCAAGGCTCCAGAGGTTTTGGATCCTGGTGGGCAGAGCTCAGTGCAGAGGAATCACAGAGGAAACAATGGAGAGTTCACGAACATCACCTAATTTCCATAACCCAACAGCCCTAAGAGCAAGTGAGGGCTGTTCCCCAATCTGCACAGGGGAGAATTTAGGCTTGAAGAGGTATACAGGTCCACCCAGGACCACGTATCCAAGAAGCCCACCTCTCTCCCCGCCTCCCTGACAAAGAATGGCCTTTTCCCATAACTCAGTTTCCCTACTGGCTCCTGCTGGGTGTTAAGGGCAAAAGTCACACAGAGCTGCCATCTGGGTGTCCACCGAGTGGCCCTGATAGAAAGTTGGTGGGTCCCACTGGGGTCAAGTCGGTGGCTCAGGGCTCCGTGTCCACGGTGGGCCCACTTGCACGGACACCACATGACAACTCTGAATGCCCAGGGAGCTTCCATCCACGCGAAGAGGCTGGCCCCATCCCAGGCTGCAGCCCGAACATTACTGCCAGATCCCGGGAACCACCCCACCCAGGGCCAGCCCCACATGCGCCTGCAGCCTGACCCGAGCCACAGATGGCCTGTCCTCAGTGGTGTGGGGACCAGCCAGGCCACCATGAACCGTGCTGTCTCGAGGGCACAGCACTTTACAGCAGAACAAGGCCAAATGCTTGCCCAGGAAGGACTGATGACTCACATCAATAAATAGTTTATGGTATAGTAACAGAGACAGGCTGTTCTGATAATGGTTTGGAGAAATCCAAGGGCCCCCAGTGGCGTGGGGAGGAGTGTGTGCCTGAGATGGCGAGATGAACCGGCTGGGCACAGAATTTAGAAGCGATGTGCTGGGCTCAGGTCCAGGGTGGGCTGCAGGTTCAAAGGGAGCTCACTCACTTACTGGACGGTGACCGTGGGCACCTGTGTCGCAGTTTGTCATTTACAAAATGAGCTTAAAGCACACAGAGTACCTGGCCAGTGCCTGGGGCACAGCAGACACTCAGGGAGGAGTCATCAGGCGACATCACTATCAGGAAAGCAACGGAGTGGAAACTGTCCAGGGTGATAAAAAAGTAAGGCATGCAATGACATCACTCCTGACAGCACCGTCCCCTGAGAGCAGCCTGAGTTTTCCACTGGACAGCGCCTTCCGGAAACAGCTGACCACACACCACCTCCAGCCAACAGAGCCCGGTAGGGAACCTCAACAACCCAGGAGGCAGCAAGAACCCACAGCGAGAGCAGGAGACACCCCATCCCCACACCTGGTCCCCGGATCTCCTGCTGACGGCGGGGGGGGTGACCCAGGTCCCAGACAGGCACACTTGGGGTTGCTCTGGGGTGGGCCTCCTGCCCGATGCCCCTGCCTCTTTCTTTCCGAGCCCTCCCTTGACATGGGGGGGTGGTGCACGGGGGTTGGAGGGGCGGCATATTGGGCGTTGGGGTGTAGGGCACTGGGACAAGGGGCAGGGTTGCAGTACACTGGGGTGGGGCACCAGGCACTGGGATGGGAGGCACAGGGACAAGGGGCAGGGCATGGAGGCTGGGGAGCAGAGGCACAGAGGGCGTGTGGGATGAGCACTAGGGGTGAGGGGGCAGGGTGCAGGTGTCCAGGTGAGCCCGGGAGGACAGGCTGTGGGCAGCTTCAGGGAAGGAGGAAGGCGCAGAGCCTGGCGGTGGGAAGCGTCACCTGGGAGCGTGCAGTGAGTGGAGCCTCAGTCCGCACAGAGGCCCTCGGGGAGGTCAGGGAGGGTCCGGTGGCAGAGGGAGCAAGCTGAGCAGCGGGAGGAGTGCAGGAGGGCATGGATACTGGCGGCCTCTCACCGGGTCTCACGGAAAGAACCAGCCACAAGTGCAGGTGCGCCCAGCCTTCCCGCTCAGGCAGGCATCTGGGCAAGGTGACCACCCACTGGAGAAGCGCAGCCTGGCCCCTCCGGCCAGCCCTAGGCCCTCCCAGCTCCAGGTCCCTCCCCAACCCCTGAGCCTTCAGAGACCCGGAAGAAGGGGCAGTCCCCACCAGCCCCTTCTCCCCACTCTGGCTCAAAGAAGGTAAAGTGGGGCTAGATAGACGGGGTTCCCGGAGGGCCCAGAGGAGGACCTGCCCAAGCCACTCCAACTGGGGTCCTGGGCTGGCGGGTGGGTCAGCGAGCTTGGAGAGTCACCCCAATACAAGAGGACCTCTGCTGAGCCAGCTGCAGAATGAAGTCTGGATGGACACAGTGGGGGTCCCCCTCTGCAGGAGGGTGCAGGAGAGGGTGGGCACTCCCTCTGGCAGTGGCTGCCCAGCACCCAGACGCAGTCTCTCACTCAGGAAATGAAGCTGGGTGGATACAACAGCCCAGCTTCACGGTGACCTTCCAGAGGTCTCTAGAACCATACCCCAGCACATCCACCTGAAAGGAGTGTCCCCAGGCTGAATGTGGACACCTACAAAGGAGCACTCCACATCCTCTTAAAGGGATTGTGGGGGGCAACTTGTCATGAAATCTAGGGTCCGTTATTCCAGCAAAACACATTCATGAAATCTTACTCACACCTCAGAGGCTCACACGTCAGCTCTGAGGTGGTTCTGAACTCACTGAATTTGTGCTGAAGATACTTTTATCACCTTAACCAGTGTTGCCCCAAATGACCTTTTAGACCTTCTTACGCAAAGCAGACAGTGGGCCTCCCTGAGGCAAACCCAGCACTCTGCCCCTTCCCACATGATTGGCTACATTAGTGCCCCGAAAACTCCAGATTGCAGGAGCAGTTTAGATGCCCAATAAACCAGTTTCCTGCTATCTCCCAGCCGATTCAGCTTGGAGGGGCCGCTCCCCCTCAGCAGGCCACTCTGGAGGGCACGGAGGAACAGCTCAGGACCAAGCTCTCTGACTGCAAGGGGTCCCTGCCCTGGGGGCACGGCCACAGCCCCCACATAACCCATAGAAGCATGCTCTAGTCCAATCTGGAGACAGACCCACGCTGCAGGGGGAGATGCTCCTGAGACGCAGGCCCTCGCGTGAGTGGGCTTGGACACTTGGACACTCTCTTTCCAGGGGGAGCCAGGCAAGGGACCCTGCGGCACCCAGGAGACCACCTGGGCCTGGGCTGCAGTGTTTGGTCTGTGCGCCAAAAACGCAGTGCCTGGAGACAATTGAGCGTACAGTAAATGGTTTTCAGAAGGAAAATGGATTCGCAAACCTCACAATCCAGTAGCATCCACACGAATGACACATCAGGAATGCTGAATTGAGGGGTAGGATTATGCACCGCTTGGGAGAAGCTCTTCTATAACCATGGGGGGAGGGGCACAGGCATCGGCCCAGCCACAGAGGGAAGGGTGCCCTGCATCCCCAGACTGACAGGCGACACATGACAGCTATGACTTGTAACTGCAGGAGACCAGTTCTGAACTTTCTGTCAAATGCACGTTATTTTCAAAACAGACTATTGAACGGTGACCTTGCTAGGACGACAGTCACCTCTGTTCCCACACCACTAGCAGCCATGGGACATGGTCCCAGGGGCCCCTGGGGACACCAGCTTCCTGCACCCCCACTGTGGGACAGAGTCCTGCGCTTGGCCCGCCTGGCTGACAGTGGCCCGGGAACCAGATGAAGCAAGGCCGGGGACTGTGTTCCTCTCAGCTTCCAGGATGGGTGGGAATCTACCCAAGGGAAACAGAAATTTAAATTACTTGTTTATGACTCGTCCTCTCCTTCAAAAGGACTTTGAGGTGACTTACTAAATCCAAACACACGTGAACTGAGCCTGTTTGTTTAAACTGAGAAGCAATTAAAGGCAATTAAAGGGGCCAAACAGGGGTCCCAAGTTTGAGACCAAGTGGATTACTGCAGGTAGGTTATGACAGCAGCTGGGCTACCCTGCTCTCTGTGTTGTCAGCCCAAGCCCCTGGCCCATACATGTCCCCCAGTCCTGGGCATACCAGTCTCACAGTGGATCAGGAGAGGCTGACCCACTACAAGGATCCCCACATAGGTCCTGGGAACATGCTGGTCAGAGGGAACATGGAATTCCAAGGAGTGTCCCACTGGGAGGACCCAAGAAACAGGATGTCACCAGAAACCAGCACCGAGGGAGGCCTCCCTGGCCAAGCAGGTGGGGTTAATGAACCCCCTGGGAAGCCTCCCCAGGGCTGCCCCTCCTTGATCCAAGGACTTATAACCCAGGGGTTGCTGCCACCTTGGACCCAGACCCTCTGACCACACATCACACAAGGCCCCGCGGGAGCTACTTGGGAAGGTTTGTGGACAACCAGCTCCAACGGAGCAGAACTATAAGCCCGGCCACGCCTTTCCAAAAGAGGGTAAAAAACTGGCTTTTAGACCCAGTTTTTTTTTTTTTAAGATTATTTATTTATCCCTTCCTCTCTCTGCCTGCCTCTCTGTCTACTTGTAATCTCTGTCCGTTGAACAAGTAAATAAAATCTTAAAAAAAAAAAAATGGGGCACCTGGGTGGCTCAGTGGGTTAAAGCCTCTGCCTTTGGCTCAGGTCATATCCCAGGATCCTAGGATCGAGCCCCGCATTGGCTCTCTGCTCAGCGGGGTCCTGCTTCCCTTCCTCTCTCTGCCTGCCTCTCTGTCTACTTGTAATCTCTGTCTGTCGAATAAATAAATAAAATCTTAAAAAAAAAAGATTATTTATTTATTTGTCAGAGAGAGAGAGAGAGAGAGCATACAGCAGGCAGAGGCAAGACAAGAGAGAAGCAGGCTCCCCGCTGAGCAAGGAGCTGGATGCAGGACTCTATCCCAGGACCCTGGGATCACGACCTGAGCCGAAGGTAGCGGCTTAACCAACTGAGCCATCCAGGCGTTCCTAGACCCAGTTTTACTGAGAAAGAACTCATATCCCATGACATCCTTCCAGTTAAAGTATGCAAATCAGGGGTTTCAGTATATTCATGGGCTTGTGGAACCATCACCACGAGCTAATTTTAGAAGGCCTCCATGGCCCCAAAGAGGAGCTCACACTCATCACCAGTCATCCTTCCACCAGTCCCTGATCTACCGTGTTTGCAGATTGGACCATTCTGGATGTTTAGTGCAAATGGATCGTACAAGATGTGGCTGTTTGTGCCTGGCTTCTTCCCCTCAGCACGTTCTCCGGCCCGTCCACGCTGTGGCATGTGTCAGCCCTCCCTAGGGGCGCCTAGCCAGCCACCTCAGTGGTCCGTGGACACGTGGACTGTCCCCACGTGGTGGCGATGGTGAATAGTGCTGCCAGGAACCGGCTTCTGTGAGGATGTGAGCGTCCGTTGGTCTTGGGCACGAACCCCAGAGGGGAACTCCAGGTTATGTGGTAGCTCTGGGTGATGCCGAGGAGACGCCAGCTTGCTTTCCAAAGCGGCGGCACCACGTGACAATCCCACGGTAGCTGTGTTTGAGGTCCCGGTCTCTCTGCAGCCTCGGCAGCCCCCCAGGGGCTTCTGGGACTTCGATTCCAGCCTCCAGCCATGGTGGGAAGATTTGATCTGCGTCTCCCTGCCAAGTGAGGATGTCTAGCTCCTTTCATGCGCTTACTGGCCCTTTGTCAGTATTCTTGTCACTGTCCTTCCTCACAGTGTCCTGTCATTCTGCATGTGAGTCAGAGGAGGGAAGGCAGTCATGCTCTCTGGCCTGACCAGATCTGCTTTCCCAGAGCTGCATAAGGGCGCAGTCTACACTGGGCCTCTGTCTGCTGGGACCAGGGTCCCTCTGCCACAGCCAAAGCCAAAGGCTGGTGCGAACCAGGCAACGCCGCACCTTCGTCATGATTGGGAACATGCTTACTGGCCATAAAGGGAGTCCTTGGGACAAGGCAATGGTGTTCCCCATCACCTGCCCCAGGACCCCAGAAATGGTTCCTATCCATATGACATGGCCTCAAAGTCCATGGAGAACCTAAGAATGTGAGTTCTTTGGAAAAGTGTCTTTGCAGATGGCAGGAAGGTAGGATCTTGGGACAAGACCATCCTAGATTACTGGGGTTGGGCCCTCCATCCAAGGACAAGTGTCCCTACAAGAGAAGGGGAGCTACACACAGAGAAAAAGCCATGGGAAGCAGAGGAAGACATTGGAGCAAGGTGTCTGCAAGCCTGGGAATGCCTGGAGACCCCAGAATCCAGAAGAGACAAGGACCTGATTCTCTGTCAGAGTCTCCGGAGAACCAACCGTTTCCAGACTGAGGTCTCCTGAACTGAGAAAGAATAAATTTCCTTTGTTTTAAGCCACCTACTGCGTGGTGTTTAGTTACAGCAGCGGGGAGGAGGGAGACCACCTGCCCCACACCCCACCCCAACTACCCAAATGCACCAGAACACAGCGGGGGTGGGGGGATCACCTCGTAGTGGCTCTGTAGAAGAACTCAGAAGTCCTTCTTCATTTTCCAGCTTTAGTCCACATACCCTGTGAACTTGCCCTGAGCTCAGCTCGGTCCAGAGCCCAGGTGGAAACAACCACATTCTAGGTCCTGCAGAGCTTCCTGCTTGCCCCAGCCCAATAACAGGTCTGTTCCGTGTTCTCAGCAGCTCCCACTTGGAGCCTGAAGGTTCTACAGGCCTCCTGGTATCTCCGAGAAGGGGCACTGCCCCACATCTGGGCACCATCTTTGGACCAATCTGTCACTGCAGGAGGGAGACAGCCCTGCACCGAACCCTGCTGGCCCAGAGCGGAGAACCCGCCGGAGGGACTCAGGACCAAGGTGCATGACTCACTCAGAAGAGAGGATAGTGTCTCCTTCATGCCTTCTGTTCACTGTGGCCCTGTGTGGAGTGCCTGCCCCGGACACCAGCAGACAGTCCAGCCTGCCTCTGGAGGGTCCCGGGACCCCAAGTGCCAGGCTATCCCAGCGGCAGACAGGAAGAGCATCCAGACAAGACTCAGCCCACATCCACCAGGAGCCCACCTGGGGGGTGCAGGGGATTTGGGGAGAGAGTAGGGGTGAAAGGGCAAACATAGCCATCCAGACCAGAATGATCAACAAACGGAGTGGTTTTCCCTCAGATGTGTGGACTGCTCTTCCTCAAGGGCACAGATTGGTTCCCAAGACTGCTTTGTCAAGTTCAACCACCTGGTTATAGACACCCAACCAACATTGCACATGGGGTTTCAGGTTGGAGAACAAAGTCACAGTCAATGCCCACCCCTGTGGGCGTCTGGGTATATCTGGGGGTGGTTTCGGCCATCACAATGCCACAGAACAGAGTCCAGAAAAAAACCCACACATACACGGGCAATTTTTTGTCGAGGGGCCAAGGAAAACTGGACGGAGGAAGAAGAATCTTTTCAACAAATAGTGCTGGGACAATCAGACAGCCACGGGTAAAAAAAAAAAATGATCCTCAAACCTTACCTATGAACATACACAAAAGTGAACTCAAAATAGAAAAATCTTAGTGATCTTGGCTTGCCAAAGTATTCATAAATAGTTCACAGAGAATGTGAACTGTATAAAAGAAAAAAATCAATAAACTGGATTTTATCAACACCTAAAAGTTCATTCTTCAAGAGACCCTGTTAAGAAAATGAAAAGTCAAGACACAGACTTGGAAGAAATGCTTGTCAAATGTGTATGTTTTGAAGGACTTACATCTAGAACAAGGAAAGAACTCTTACAACGAAACAAGACCAGTATTTGATTGTAAAATGAGCAAACATTTGAACACACACTTGACTAAAGACCTACAGAGAGACAGATAGCATGAAAAGACACTTGACATCACAGTCATCGAGGAAATGCAAGTTCAGGCCACAGTAAGCTGCCACCTGCAGCCATCAGAACAGCTAAAGTTTGAACACTGTCGGTACCAAGTATTGACGAGGGTGCAGAGAGACTAGAACCTCCCACCCCAGTGGTAGGGTGCTGGTTGGTCCAATCTTTGGGAAACAGGTTGGCGGTTTCTTAAAAAGTTCACGAGCCACACGAAAAGTGCCACCCCAGCTCTCCCACGGAAGTTGAACGCACACGTCCACACAAAGCTCTGTGAGTACACACAGCAGCTTCAGCCCTAACAGTCAACCCGCAGTTCGCTCATCCTGAGACTGGACAGACGGACAAGCAGTGGGCCACCACACAGTGAAGCTCACCTTGGCAGCAAGAAGGACAGAGCTACAACATGAATCTCAATTTGGGTGGAACTGAAGGCAGACAAACCAGACCACACACAGTAAGTATGTATAAACCTGTTTAGCCACAGTTCCCCACCACACGCACTACACCTAGAGACAGAAGGCAGAGGGGACCGGCCAGCCCCACCCTCCCACTCTCCCGTCAACCACAGGAGCCTCTGGGACAAGATCAGAGCTCAGGGAAGCCTAGGGTAAGGGCTACCTGGGACCAGCCAGGAGGCACAGGGGCCAACCTGGGAGGTCCAGAGGAACACTCGGCGTGGAGGTCAGAGGGCACCATGGGGTGCCACCCTCCACTAGGGACACCGCCAAGTACCAGCCCAGAGGAGGGTGAGCCCCCTGAGTCTGTCACAAGCCACTGGGCCAGTAGCAGGGCCCCCCATGCCTGGATCGGGCCCTGGGAGTGCATCGGTTAATCCCACTTGTGACTGAAGTGCACGGTGGACCCACCCTGAGGCCTGGGACCAGACTGAGATAGGAGGCCAGTGTAGACGCCATCTTTGAGGGCCAAAGCAAAACCAGAAAGGCATTCACTTGGACTGCTGATGTCACTCACCCAGGGATACCGTGCTGACAGGCAGCCCCTGGGTCCCCCAGATGTAAGGAGCCTTGCCAGCTCAGTGACAAGACTAAGGCTGGGGCTCCAGGGTCAGGGTTGGTGCCCCAGCGTGGCCAGGGTTGGGCAGCCATGTGGGAACTCCGCAGAACCCCAACTGCCAGTCCCCAGTTCCACTGCATGAGGGCATGGAGGAAGGAGGGCAGGTGGGCAGCTCTGAGGCTGTCCTGTCTGCGGGAGTAATGTGGCCTTTTGTGCAGGAGGACAAGGTGCGCATGTGGCCTGGGGGACATGTCCTGTCTGACCATCACATGTTTGCGTGACCAAGAGGAACTCTCCAGGGCGTGAGCTTTCAGGCTGGGAAGAGTGGGCCTGGGAGGCTGTCTGATTGCAGTAGTAGCTGGCAGAGGCAGGTTCTGATGTGTGGTTAGGGGGTGGTGGGTTCCATCTCACGCCCACCCCTGCCCCAAGCAAACCCCATGGGCCATACCTTCAAAGCATGCTGCCCTTCCCTCCACCGCACCCCCAGCCCTCTGGGGGCCAACAGGCAAAGGCTGACCACAGTGTCCCCCGGACACCCTGGCCCTGTCCCTCCCGCCAGGCTGCAGCACCCCCACCTCCTCCTGTCCCTCAGACATGCCCCGCATGGTCATGCCTCTAGGCCATCACCCTCACTGCTCCCCCTCTGTTCCCCCAACCCCTCCAGGCTCATTCCTTCAGCCTAAACATCACCCAATGTCGTCAGCAGTCAGAGGCCTCCCGGGTGCCTTGGGCATGTCACGTGATATGGGAAGGAGAAGACGGGGTGCCACAGGACACGTGTGTGGGCAGGCCAACCTGGCCTGGACTCTGGAAGTTACCCAACAAGGAAGACCTCATGACCCCAGTGGTCCCCTCCCCTCCCCGTAAAGGCAGAGAACAAACATCTCAGGGCTGTCCTGATCTGGGCAGGTTAAAGCCTCGGGTCTGATCTCGGGAGGGTTGAGGGTTGGCACCCATCTGGACCAGGGCCGCTCCTCACTCCCAAGAGCCCGCCCTCCCTGAGGCTTCTCCCCAGGGCTGACCGCCTAGCAGCCTGGACCAGTGCCTACCCATGCGTGTGGCCCACGGGTGTCTCCTGCCAGTGCCCCATGTCGGTGGGCAGCAAGAAGGGGACAAAACAACACCAGAGCCACAGAAGACCCCTCCGACCCCCAGGTCTTCAAGAGTGCTAACCTGAGGAGCAAACAGCAGTGTTTTTACGCTAAAATTAGGGTAGATGCTCAGTCCCTCTATGTGTCTGTCTTGTTCATGGGCTCAGCCATCTACTGAAAAAGCCTCAGGGACAACTGAATGCAGGTATACAGAAAACCAGAACGGATGCAAAGATCTCTCCAAAAAAGTACGTCCTCCATTACTGTTCAGAAGCCTCTGAAGACAAGGACAGACACCAGTCAGAATCTGTGCTTTTAAATGGGTCTTTGTGTGCTCGCAGGAAAGACGCCCAGAAGACCCCTGGGACAAACCTAGAATTTAAAATACATCCACATGGATACTGCCGACAGACACAGCAGCTGCACTCCGATCTGAGCCAGCCTCGCCTTCTTTCTGTAAAGTTTGTCAGGAGCCCCGTTTCCACCCCCGCCCCCCACCCCTGCCCCAGCCGCTGGTGCTGAACACGCAGGGTACAGGCCCACTGGCCGGCCTGGCTCCAAGAGTCTGCTGACCTGGGGAGGCTTTCAGATGGGGGAGTGGATGCACTCACAGAGACTCGAATTCTCCCACGGAAGATTCTGAGCTTCCAGAACAAAATTCTCCTGCTAAGTTCTTTTCTTTCTCTATTGTTTAAGAAACGCAATTCCCAGTGCCTTGACATCTTGTCGACCCATATGAAGGTGCATCCGCCGTGAGGAGGGCACTGCCCTGTGCACCCGGGGCTCCTGGCCCGTGCCCCTCCCCCACGCCCTGCTGCGGGAAGCTGAGGACCACCCGCCCAGGGCCAAAGTGGAGATGTGCTGACAGTGTGGCCGACACGCCAACTTCACAGATGTTCGTGGGAATGTCCAAGTCTCCTTGTTGGTACCTTGAATAATGATGAAATAGTAATATTTCAGATCTATTGGGTTAAGTAAAACGTACTGTTGAAATTAATCTTGCCTGTTTCTCTTCACTATGTAGCTACTTAAAAATTTTCAGCCGAGGCCTGTACCATATCTCCTCCACAGGACAGCTCTGCTCTGGGGCTCGTCCCTTCCCTCCACTGTAGACACACACAATTTCTGCAATGATCAGTAGCTAATTACACCTGTTTACACTGAAGGCACGTCCATCCTCAGTGCTGTCCCTTTTACGCCCCAGCTTCCCTGCAAGCCCTCTTTCTGTCTTGCCGCCGAGCATCTGTTAGGAACAGGCCTTGCTATGAGCTCACCATTGGGTGTCCGGGCAGCGGCTCTGCCTTGCCTGGCACAAGAGTCCGTCACAGGGTGAGACCCTGCACTGTGGGCCACTCTTCCTCTGTCTGCGGTCAGGCACCATTACAGACCTCTGCCACGCTTTCCCCATCCTTTACAGATACCCTGTCTTTTCTCAGTTAACTTGTGAGATTTTTCACTTCTGTGTTTCCAAGTTTTACAGACGTCACACGGGATTTCGTGTTGTTTCTCCTGCTTCAAACTCCGTCTCCTTTCACCAGAGGATTCTCGTCTTTCTTCCATTTGGGGAAATTCCCACCTACTGTTTTCTTTTCTTTTTTTTTCAAATTGGTCTTTTCTGTCAGTGTTTTTCCTCCCTTCTCTTGCCCCGACTCTTAGGAGAGCTTTATCAGACCCCAGGGAACACGCCATAATCCTGCACTCGGGGGACACTCTGCACATCCCCTCATCCTGCTTTCCTGGAATGACCACAGGCGGACTGTGCAACTGACCGTGGGTGCGTGCCCACGCCCAAGCACTCCTCGCTTGGCGCCCAACCCAGCATGTGGCAGGAGCTGCACCAGCATCTGCGGAAGGAGCAAACCCGAGTTCCCGCAGCTGCCTCTTCGCCCCGCTCAGCCCCAGGCCCACATTCAAGCGTGTGTCTAAGGCTGGCGGAAACAACTGCCTTTTTAGAGGTTCACCCTCTACCCCCAGAGCTCACACAGGCCATAGATCTTGATTCTTTCAAAGGAAACAAGAGAGGCAATGGCAGGGTTTACCCACCCTTCCCCACATCACCTGAGACCCCCAAGGTGGGAATCAGGAGCCCATGCTGGGGACTCTTCCTCCAAGGGGCAGGTCTCCTCCAGCTATCTGTGGGCTCTGGGATATCTGGGGAGCCTCTGGGAAGGCGCTCCTGGTGGCAGACGGTCACCCTGAATCTGTGGGGGCCATCCCACAAGGATGGGGGCTAGATGGGGGCTGGTTATGTGGCTGAGACCCAACAGCGCACAGTCCTGCTAGGCCAGAGAGTGGAGAACACGCTGTGAGGGGGCCTCTCCAGGGACCAGCGAGACCCACCACCATTAACAGCCACTGTGGGACTTAGAGCTTCCTCACCCACCAAATACAGGACATCGCAGCAGGTCAGGTTCTGTCCAGAGCTGGTGGGGGCACTGCATGGATTTGCAGCTGCTGGGATGCCCCCACCCATGCTGGACCCCACAAAGGAAAATCCGGCAAAACCAGGTTGACAGCTAAAATGTTCAGCTAAGGGCACCCAGGCGACTCCGTTGGTGAAGCGTCTGCCTTTGGCTCAAGTCATGATCCTGGGGTCCGGAGATCGAGCTCCGCGTCAGGCTCCCTGCTCAGCGGGAGTCAGCTTATCCCTCTCCTTCTGCCCCCCTGCCTGTTTGAGCTCTCTCTCTCTCAAATAAATAAATAAAATCTTTTTTAAAATGTTCAGCTAAAGTTGACAAAATTACAGAGGTTCGATTACCGGTACATTGTAATTGTTGACGATAAAATTACCCCACCCACCCTGCGTGGACCCCAACAGCCCCCCGATGTGACCGCCTGCCTTGTCCCTAGACACAACCAAGCACAGAGAAGCAGACACATGGCTCTTCCATCCTCTTGAGTCCACGTCTCCACACCACTCTCTTCCTGTTGTTTTATCCGCACAGAATACGTGTTTATGCCCCCAAAGTCTTTTTTGATCACCTGTCACACACCTCTGCAATGATAAATATATAAGTAGAATTTTTTAAAAATTTCCTGGGACCATAAGACTGAGTTTTAGACGTTTTCTCTGGACTGAGTTACCATCACCGCGAGTATCAGTCCACAGCCGGTCCTCACGGCACAAGCACATGACGCGTCCCAGCGATCAACCATGCCATGCACAAATTCCCCTAGAAACACATCGGGCTCTTCCCCCCTGCGAATGTCACTCGCTGCCCAGGGAGACAGGCTCCCGCTGCAAGGATACGCCTCCTTCTTGGTTCTGCATGAGCCCAGAACACCTGTCCTCGCCCCGAGTCTGTAGGACAGGCTGTGGACAACTAGAGTCCAAGAATCTCAGGTACGCACCCTTGGTTTTATTGACAGAGAACCGGGAACCAGGGTCTGAGGAAGGATTTGTAGCCCCTTCTTCAAGTCCATGCTTTGCTATCACTGAGAAGTGGAACACATGGGTCCCCAGGGAGGAGCGAAGGACAGCCCCTCCTCCCATATAGGGTAAGGCGGCCCCATGGAATGCCTGCCTCACTGTCCCGCTGGAGCTCTGAATCCAGAGCACCTCCCCAGAGACAGGAACACTCGGCTCCAGTTCCCGGCAGGACCAGCACACAGATGCGATGGCAGGTGGGTCACCGTCTGCGTGCTGCGCTCAGAGCACAAGCGGTTTCTCGAGAGGACCCTTGGGATGGAGGACACAGTGGGTGGAGAGGACCGCCAAGACCCGGAAATAAGTCAGCCGCACAAAGCCCTTCTCAGGGGTCCTCAGAGACTCTGAGTAGCCCAGGTTGCACTGTTGCCAGAAGGAAATTTCTGGAAGGAATCTCCTTTATCGGGGAAGAGGAAGCTGGCTTTGTAGAAAACTGTCTTGGGCTTTCAGCCCCTACAGATGAAGAGTTATCTGGGAAAGGTCAGAGGCAAATAACTGCCCAACCCAGAGGGAGAACGGAGCCAAGCGCTTGCCACCCAGGGACACCCAACTCTGGGGGTGCAGTCTGAGGTCAGGGCACATCCAAGCAAGAACAGGAGGAGGGACGTGCAGCAGGGAGCAGAGGAGGTCCAGGAGCAGAGGCAGCCCACCCCTCGAAGCCCAGTGGGATGGCCACTGGGGCAGGGAACAGCCAAGCCCGAGAGGGTCGCAGGAGGAGCACCGACAAACAAAATCAAGACTTGTGAACAAATGAATGACTGAATTAACTGTAGAAAAACAAATTTTAGGGGTGGCTCAGTTGGTTAAGCGACTGCCTTTGGCTCAGGTCATGATCCTGGAGTCCTGGGATGGAGTCCCACATCAGGCTCCCGGCTCGGCAGGGAGTCTGCTTCTCCCGCTGACCTCTCTCCTCTCATGCTCTATCTCTCTCTCTCTCAAATAAATAAATAAAATCTTTAAAAAAAATTTTTTTTAAAGAAAAACAAATTTTAGGGGCGCCTGGGTGGCTCAGTGGGTTAAAGCCTCTGCCTTCGGCTCAGGTCATGATCCCAGAGTCCTGGGATCAAGCCCCGTGTCGGGCGCTCTGCTCAGCAGGGAGCTTGCCTCCCCTCCTCTCTCTGCCTGCCTCTCTGCCTACCTGTGATCTCTGTCAAATAAATAAAATCTTTAAAAAAAAAAAAAACAACAAATTTTAATTCAAAAGAGGCTAAGGAGACAGAGACCACTCTCTCACCTCGAGTTTTTAGAGCGAGACCCCTGCCGATCTGAACCCACTCTGTGCCGAG
Source organism: Lontra canadensis (assembly GCF_010015895.1). Classification (NCBI taxonomy): domain Eukaryota; kingdom Metazoa; phylum Chordata; class Mammalia; order Carnivora; family Mustelidae; genus Lontra; species Lontra canadensis. The sequence continues at coordinate 66,162,054 of NW_022630995.1, read as the reverse complement.
AGCCAACAGCAACATGGCTTTCCAGGTGTGGCAGAAACAGCTCGGTCCTCGGCCGTGGGCTGCTCGGGGCATCTGTCCTGCACACGTCCAAGGGGGGGAGCAAACCCCACCCTGACAGACCTCAGAGCCTCAAAGACTGGTGGCCTCCTCCCCAAAACCAGCACAGCAGGCGTCTCTGACATTGCCCCGCAGGCCAAGTCACACAGTGACCCACAGAGGCACAGCTAAGAGCCCCCTGGGGACACACCCCTGCTGCCCCCGTCCCCCCAAGCCAACAGCTCCAGGACAATACCCAGCCTGTCACAAGCACACGGATGACCCTGACCTCTGTGGGGCAGCTGGCAGGGAGAACATGGCCTGGCACGAAGAGCAGAGGGGAGCAAGCCCCAGCTCAAGGAGGCTGGGGACTCTGGGGAGCCCCAGGCAGGGGCTGCTGGACAGTGGACCAGCCTTCTCCTTGGGGGAAACTGGCTTTGCCCTGTTAGTCCATCAGCCCCTGACAGGTTCTGGGAAGAAAAATGGACAAGGAGAAATACCTGAAATCCTTCCATTACTTCTTCTAATTTTCATATATAGAATATATGGTTGGTATAAAATGGTCTTCAAAAAGCAAACGAAACTACAGAGAAAATATGAACTATCCAAAATCACCGTCGCCAGGGATACCGTGGAAGCCTTCTGAGGCACATCCTGAGCCACTTCCCAGCACACACGTATGACACACACACACACACGTATTTGTAATAAAAACTGCACCGTATTCCCACAGTTTCTCACCACTCCCCACGCCGCGCGATCCAAGGCCACGTGCTCCAAGGCCATGCAGCGTGGCTTCTGCTCCAACCTCACACAGCTTCCAAAGAAATTATGAACAATTATGAACAAAACCACCTCAAACAACCTCATTCGTGTCTCTCCATGCATTTCTTCAGAGCGCATCCCCAGCAGCAGAATGCTAACAGCAGGTACATGCGTGTCCCTTCTCACAGCTTCTAAATTAGGGGTTCCCAAACATGCTAGAGCAACAGGGCCAAGTGGGGCCTATGTTCAAGACCCCACTCTCCATTCTCCGGGGAACATGCCCAGAAGTGTAACAGCTGGGCCATGGGCTCCTCCTGGATTCTCCACACTGTTTTACATGGCAGCTGCAGCCCACGGTGCACGGGGCTCCCGTTGGTCCACGTCCTCACCATGGCTTGTTGGTGTCTGCTCCGCTGAGAGCAGCCATCCTGTGGGCTGTGAGGTGTTGTGACAGCTTTCATGTTACTAAAACCAACAGTTTGCCACCTGTCCTCCAACGTTGTGGCAGTTTTCTGGGGACACAGCTAGGGGTCTCGTGGGCTGTCTTTCACTCTGCCCCGTGCCTCCCTGCCACTCTCCCACGCTCCCTGAGCCCTCCTACTGTGGGACAGAGATGTGGCTGTGCACACGGCCTTCCAGCTTTTCTGATTTCTTTTCCTATAGGGAAACATTTAATTTATCTAGAACTTACTATGGCGGTAACTTGATTTTGTTTCTCTTACAGATAAGTAAGTGTTGGATTTGATATATATATATAGACAACAGGCTAGACTCCCCATAACCAGATGACAGAGAGGACAGGGAGCTGATGTTGCACGCTCTCCTGCCAATGAAAGCCGGAGCATTTGGGGTGTATGGCAGACACACCCGAGAACCCCTGATGTGCTGACTGCCACCAGCACAGAAATGGCAGGGCCCAGGGGACACCGCCAGGCCCCATAGGCGGCAGGCCCACTGGGCTCGGCAGCAACAGGGCACCCAGCAAGGCCAGGATCACCCATGCACCCTCCCTGGGTTCCTTCAGTGTCCCAGGCCCTGAGCTGGCAAGGACCAGGCCACTGTTGCGAGAGGACAGAGTGGGGCACCCACCACCTGCAGTGGAGCCCTCCAGGAAGGGACACGGCCTCTGACCTCCTGCAGCAATCCTCCCTAGCCCCGCTGTCCGGACTTTCTCAGGACACCATGCTCCCCCTCTTTCCCTCAGGCTTGTGAAAGGGGAGTCCTCCCTGTGCTCCCAGCTCCTGGCTTACCGAAGACCCATCTGCCCTTGGGGAAGGGAGAGTCGGGATTGGGCTGATTGAGGGTCTTCAGCTTGCAAAGGGGGAGTTTTGGGGTCTCCCTCCACATAGCCATGATTCAGTGTCCCCATAAACACATGTGGCGGGCGTGCTCATCCGGGCCAGAGCAGTGAATGGCTCCTCACTTGTTGCTGAGCCCATACATCTAACTACACCCACGATTTCTCTCCTCACTTTCTCTCCTTGCACTCACTGCTGCCACTGAGAGACCGTGTCCATCGAACAATGAGCTCCCAACCCAGTACACTGCCCTCCAATGACCCTGGAGGAGCCTGTCCGTCCGCCCAAACAGCCCCCCAAGGTCCAGACCCATCCAAGCAGAAACCACAACCAAGGCCTCTGCCTGGACCGGGCTGCCAGCCGGTTCCTCGTGTATCTGGTGGACATGGCCCTGTCCACTAGAAGAAAAGGCTAGACGTCTACACCAGACATAGGGACCTGGGAAGGCTCTCTGATGAGAGCGCAGCTGGGGCTCTTCTGAGTGACCAGGAGGGACAGCAAATGTCTGGCTGCCAGGCAGGAACAGGCTGGCCTCACCTCCTTGAACCCTCCCCCGCTCACCTGGGTGCCCTCACCTCACACAGGCACCACCCTTCCCCCATTACCCATGGGGCTGCACCCCCCAACCAGGCCTCCCACCTTAGCTCTTCCCACGGTATCTGCCTCCTCCCTGGTCTGTGCCATGGCCTCTCCCCGACCTGTGCTCAGCTTTCCCCTCTCCAGCCTGGGGTCTGCTCCCACCAATCCTGTCTGCTTTCCTTATGTCCCCCTCTGCCTGCCACCTGAACCTGCCCCAGGGCTCTCAGGGAGGAACACGCTAGGATCTGTGTGTTGGCTGAGGCAGGCTGGTCCGAAGAGCCCCCACACTCAGGGAGCACTGGGCCTAGAGGCTGCACGTGTGGGTGGGGTGGTCTTCTCAGCCGGCTGACAGAGCTGCCACACAGCTAGAACACACATGCCTCCGTGACCGTCCATTAGAGTAGCCGTCACCCAGCTCTTGCTCACTCGGCCTCAGAGCTGCGCAGGAAAGGATCCGGGGGTTTTGGCTTCAAAGAAGGTTGTGGGGCAGCAGAACTGACAAGTGAGAGATAAGAGGCTCCTCGGACACCCGGGCCTGGACACAGCTCAGCTCCCCGTGTCAGCACTGGCCACAGCAAGGCTCCTGTCCTCAGGGCACAGTTGAGGCAGGATCTGCAAAGGCAGGTGTGGCCTCTGATGGGCAGTGGGCCGTCCTCGTGGGAGCCCTCCTAGCCACCTGCCACCCCTGTGCAAGGCCCACTGGGTTACCGCTCAGGGTCCTTCCCCCCGAAATTCTCTTCAAAGAGAGCATAAATTTAAGGCACCAAGACACACAAAAACTGGCCCTACGACCATATTAAACACGGATCCCATCAGGAAAGGCAAATTAGAAGAAGGTTTTACAACATCTATTTCCCAATTAGGTCCTGAAAGCCAGTCCTAATGCCAACCCTGAGCTCATCAATCTGGTGGGGAAAATTCAGGCAGAGAAAATGCCGGGGACCCAGGGTCCATGAGACTGCTTGGAGATCTCCCGTCTCAGTGTCACCCAAGGCTGGGAGAGCAGGAGAGACGTGGCCAAAAGCCCTGAGACCCACCCCAGATGGCCTCCTTCCCGCTCAGCCAATGATCTGAGTTTACTGAAGTAACAAACAGCGCAGTGGACATGGGTGATGGACAGGATGGCACTAGCTGAAGGTCTCCGAGCTCCACTCCAGGGGCAGCCGAGAGCAGCTCGGGCACAAGGATGGGACAGCCCAGACCCCTGAACACACACTCTGCAGAGGAAGCAGAGGAACCTCGAACTTAATAGGAAAGTAACCTGTCCCATTCACACAGCACCCAGAGGAGGAGTCCAGCCGCAGGGCTTAGAGGGAGCTGGGTGCACTCAGAGCCCACAGTCTCCACTTGGGGGTGCAGACCCTGGGGGACCATCCTTGGGGACCCCAGGGCTCTCCTCACATGGCCCTAGTTTTTTAATTACTATTTGTGTATGTATTTATTTACCTTTTGTAAGGTAAATTTTGCAAGGCCTATCGCTGGAGCCAGTGTGGGCCAGGCACCCCACCCCCATCTAGCTGAGGAACCCGTGTCCAGGACCAGGGACGGGGTCAAGGTAGCACGATCTTCAGCACTGGACATCTCAGCAGAGAGAAGGCAGAGGCTCCTCTAGGACGGGCAGGAAAGGCCGTGGGCCCCTGAGAGAAATTTCCAGAAGTCCAGGCAGAGCCAGGACAGCCCTGAGTTGTGGGCAGGGCCTGGCCATTCAAAAGCATCCCAGATTCCTGGGGAGAGAGACGTGGAGCCCAAGGCAGGGCAGGTGTGGCCGTGGGGCCCACTGGACGGAGGCTCCAGTGGCCACAAGAACCCTCAGCCCAGGCCAGTCAGCCCACAGGGACCGTCCTCCCCCAGGGGGTGGCTGCTCTCAGACTGCTCCTCTGCCCAGCAACACTCCCAGGCCCAGAGGAGGGCCCCGCAGGGTAATGCCATCTGCTGCCCACAGCCCTCCCTCCAGGCCTAAATGTTCCTGCCTATGGATTCATCCACGCCCAGGGAAAGACTGCCCAGCACAGGGTACCGACCGTGAGGACAGGCTCTGTGTCCACCCTATTAGGGGACACTGACCTCCTGGAGCCTGGAGCCTGGCAATGTGGACAGCCAGTAGCTGCTGTGGCATTTCCACGGCCCCCATAGTGGACAGTGTGTCCCAGCAGCCTGATGCTGGTAAGGTGACCATCCGTGATGCAAGCCCCTGTAGCCTTTTACCCAAGACGGGCCCTCCTTACCCCCAGGGGGCGGGAGCAGACACTGGGGCTGTCCGAGGGCACTCCAGCACATGCTGTGACCAGCCAAGGTCACCCCAGCTTGCTGAACAGAGCACCCCCCCCCCAAGTAATCGGCATGTGGTGGTCTCCCTGGGGGCTGCACTTTGTGCCTGCTTCCTACTGGTCCCAGGGCCTCCGTCCCCTCCTCCCCTCCTCCTGCACAGAGGAGACTTCTGCCACTCCATTGCAGCCGCCATGGTGGCGGACTAGCTATTTCCTCCTTACGCTCTAGCCCCTCGTCTTGGTGACATCTCTGGGGTTTACAGCGTGCCGGACTTTGAAGCCCACATCCCCGTGTGTCTGACACAACCACACATGGTGCGACACCCTCACGCCATGGACGTGGGCCTTTGCTGTAGTGTTTGCTTCTAGTATGTCACCAACCCCAAAACACACGGTGCTGTTCTAGACTGAGTATATCTCAGGAGATCGACTATCATTTTGACAGGGGAAAAATATGTACCACATAAAATTTACCGTCTTAACCACTCTTCAGTGCATGGCTGACGGTTGTGAACAGCCCCACCCTCCAGCTCCAGAACATTCTCATCTTCCCAAACTACCCCCAAGAAACACCGACCCCCTCACCCCCGCACCCCCATTCTTTCTGTATCTACAAATCTGTCTCCTTGGGGGGGAACTCATATATGTCCGTTCTCTTCTAAAAAGGTTTAAGATAGAAAATCTCTCTTCAGTTCAGCGCATCTACTTGAAAGGACCCAAGACCCACAGGACAGAGCCTCAGAGCCAGCACCTGAGGGTCTAAAGGGAGCCCCGGGATTCCTGTCATCACAGCCAAGACTCAGCCGTTAAGAACCTGGGAGCTCCTGTGGCCTCCTTCTTACCCACGTTTCTGGTGGCCACCTCCTCCAGGCTCCTGCCTCCCCCGAGGGGGCTGGTCTCCGCAGGAACTCAGGCTGCCTGTTGGCCTACATATGAATTCTCTGTGCCAGGATCTAGGACTACATCGGGCCCATGTGACACCCTCCTGGCTCGAGGACATACACGCATCGAGGAAGTGAAACCCACCATCTTCACGGGGCCCAGAGGGGCTGTTTTAAGAACCAGGCACCAGCCCTGTGACCTCAGCCCTCTCATGAGCTATGAACATTACACTGTTTTGTAGGCTACTGATTTTCACATCAGGGTGACATGACGTTTCCAGGGGTCACCCCTGACTTATGGAAGCCATGTCGCCCCGCCGAATTCCCTGGGCATCTCTGGAGGGCCAGGCTCTATCCCGCTCCCCCCACAGCCTCCTCTCAAGGGCAGAAAACCGCAGCACAGAGAGGCCAAGCCACTGGACAAGGTCACGTGGCAGGAGCGTGGTGCAGCTAGGTCAGGTCCAAGCCCCAGCAAGTGGCCGTACCAGCCCGCTCACCTCCATCCTTCTTCAATACATGGCGAAGGATGAGTCTTTGTAAAACTAAATGTAATCATTTCAGCTGCTCCTTGCGCAGTTGCCCGAGGCTGGGCGGCTCCATGACACAGGGTCTCCTGCTCGGGAGATGGGAACGTTCTAGAACTGGACAAGTGGTGGTTGCCTAACGCTGCAAATGCACTGAGTGCCACGGACGTGTTCGTGTCCAAAAGTCTACGTCACCTCAATTTCATCTTCACTTGAAACTAACAATGACAATCCCCTGGGGGGGGAATCACCCAGGGTAACAATGTCCTGAGAAGCCCCGAGCGGCCAGCGTGCCCCACACGCACTGGTCGGCCTCCCCGGGGCTGGGAACTGGGCTGCGAAGCCTGACCTTCTCCCCTAACGCAGCAGTGCCCAGTAATGGCTCTCTGGCCAAACAGGGAATCTAACGCGGGAGTAAATTCCACACGAGAAACAAAATGACCATGAGAAACAGACCCAAAACATATGAAACAGGCAGGACTCTCAAGAAAATCGTATTAATATCACATCACTTCCTTTATCAGGCTTACCGCATGTCAGGTTGGGGGAAGGAGGCAAAAAAGGTGTCTTTTGGCAAATCAGCACACATTGATCCTTCACAGTGAACACGACAATAACACCCCACTTGCTGACCCTCGAGTACACGATTATTCTAGTACAACTAAATTTGCTAAGCTCCTCCTGAAAGGATGGAAGGCTGTATCCTTCTCACCCCCAAACACATGTTATTAACCACACGCGTGAATCGGATCTCTTGGGCAGAGCCCCTGAATGCAGGCTCTCCGAGGGCACCCCAAAAGTTACAACCCATTGCCCAGGATATGCCTTGCTCCCCCTCCCCCATCTGCACACGTGACCTGCCTTTCCCTTGCTAATTACAGAACAAGACTACGAAAAGCTGTCCTGTGTCATGCACGTGCTACTGGCCACACTCATTTAAAACTCCTGGGGTGCCTGTCTGGCTCTGTGGGTGGGTTAAGCATCCTGCTCTTGTTTTGGCTCAGGTCGTGATTTCGTGGGTCTGGGATGGAGCCCCACTTCAGGTTCTGTGCTCTGGGGTACGGGGAGTCCGCTGGACACTCTCCCCCCTGCTCCTCCTCCCCCCCAAGTAAATAAATAAATCTTTTAAAAGAAATAAATAAAAATAAAACTCCTGGGCTGGGAATTCTCTGGAAGGAGGCAGCCCACAAGCCACACAGCCCCAGGAGACGGCCATCTCTCCGCTATGGCTCAGTAGTTATTTTAAATCCTGCGATGAGCACCCATGGGCCTGCCACCCACGAGAAGGTAGAGCCCCGCCACCACCCACGTCTACTCCCCGCAGCCCCCACTCCCTCCCCTCCTCCCCACTAAGCTACCTGCTCCCTAGATCCTGACTCACACAGCCCCACCAATGCAGCTTCATTGCCATATGTGGTCCTGAATGTATTTTTGGTTGCTTTTAACTCTATAAAAAGGACGTCATGCATATGTGATATTTTGAGACTGGCTTTCGATTTGTCACATCCTGGCGCTCTGCCCTTCACCAAGCTGATACTCTGTAACCACACCTTGTGTGAAGCCCCATGGGGCACCCAGCCATGCCCCAGGAGGGTCTGGCTGAGTGCGTTGACCCATGACCACACTCACACAGCCCCTGCTGTGTGCCCATGTCCCCAGGGGGCAGATGTAATGAATCACCACAACCTTCATGGCTTCAAACAAAACTACAACCCTGTAGTTCTAGGAGATGGAATTCCAGCCCAGGCCTCACTGGGCTACCATCAACGGGTCAGCAGGGCTGTTTCATCAGGAGGGTCCAGGGGAGAACCTGTGTCCCTGCTCTTCCCAGCTGCCAGAGGCCACCCCTGTCCTGGGTCCATCTCTGAACCTGGCAATGATACGTCTCTCAGACTTTCCATGGTCACAGCTCCCTCTGACCCTCTGGGCCCCCTCTTCCACAATTAAGGGTTCTGTGGTTACACGGGGCTCACTGGGTAATCCAGAACTGTCTTGCTTCTTTAAGGTCAGCTTGGGGGGCGTCTGGGTGGCTCAGTGGTTAAGCATCTGCCTTTGGCTCAGTCATGATCCTAGGGTCCTGGGATCAAGTCCCACACTGGGCTCCCTGATCAGCAGGGAGCCTGCTTCTCCCTCTTCCCCTCCTCCTGCTTGTGTGTGTTCTCTCTCTCTCTCTCTCTCTCAAATAAAGAATCTTAAAAAAAAAAAAAAAAGTCAGTTTGTTAGCAACCTTAGTCCCACCTGCAGCTTTCATCCCCCTTTGCCGTGTATCCTAAGCTGTCCCCAAGCTCCAGGGATCAGGATATGCACATCTCTGGGGCTCATTACTCTGCCACATCAAACTCCAGCAGGTCCCAGACCCCCCTCCTCCAGGACCTGGGCCAGATGACATCTTTCTATGACCAGCTCAGTGGGAGAAGGTGGAGCCTTGTGTGACTTGAGGGAAAGGGTTTCCCTTCATAAGGCGGCTGACCCCATGGAAGGTCATGACCATGCACAGTTCTGATGGCTCCCGCTCTGTGCACGGACGCGTTCCATACGTCAACACTCTTTCCAACAAAGAGCATTTGTCCAGCTCATAGTCCCAGGACAGAGGGGCCTGGCTGTCTCGGTGGCAGGGTCTGCAGTCCTGGGGGCAGTCCCATGCTGGGCACACTTGGCCGCAGATGTGACACAATCACCCTGTTTCAGGTCAGAGGTGTCCAAGTTCTGTGAGTAGGCAGGTGCTGTCCTCTGTTCTCCACCAGACCCAGAACCCAGAGCAGGGGCGCGGGGGGCACAGACTTGGTGCTGTGCAGACAACAGGTCCGTGGAAGATCAAGAAACCTCCTCCTCGCCCCAGGCAAGGCCAGACTTCGTGATCTTCCCCTTGCAAGTCCGCCCTAACTCAGGGGGAGAGGCTACTACCTCTTTCCAAGAATGAAATGAAGCCTGTGGCTGCGGTGGACACCAACTGCGAGCGCATGCCCCGGGGACTGATTCAGCATTTCCTAACCAGCCTGAGCTCTCTGACCTCATGAAGCCCGTCCTGGTAGAGGCGCCCACCTCTGACCCGCCCAGCGTGCAGCGGACACATTTCCTAGTTGGGAGAGAACTACAAAGTTCAGTGTTTTCTTCAGTCCAGATTTTTAAATTTTATTTTATTTATTTATTTGACAGAGACACAGCGAAAGCAGGAACACAAGCAGAGGGAGTGAGAGGGAGAAGCAGGTTTCCCACTGAGCAGGGAGCCCGATGTGGGACTCCATCCCAGGACCCTGAGATCATGACTGAGCCAAAGGCAGATGCTTAAGACACCTCATTGGTCCAGATTTAAAAGATTAATAAGAGAGGAATTCAGACATAATACCTGATATATCATGAAAACTACTTAACCATATTGCTTCCTTCCCAAGGGCAGGTGACAATAAAAACATGCAGTAGCCTTTATTTAACTGCTTGATCCCTGGGTCCCCTCCTCCACCCCCTCCAGAGCCAGGGATCTGGGCAGGCACCCCCACAGGCCTCCTGGGGGGTCCAAGCAGCTTCCTCCATGGGTTCAGCCCTTTGGCTGGGGGAGGGAGAGTGAGGACATGTAGGCCTCTGCCCTGGGGACCCCACCTGGGTCCCACCGCTTGCTCACCCAGGCTCCCAAAGCTCCCATCTCTTGGCCCAGGGCTGGAATTGAGAACACTTCCTTGTCATGAGGGGGCCAGAATCAGAGGGGTTTCCTGAAGTTCAGTCCCACTCCAGCTTGCCTGCAGCAAGGTCACCGAGAACACCAGGCCAGAAGACATGGCGACCCAAGACGTTAGGGATGGCCTCTGACCTCAGCTAACAACCAGTGACCAGGGAACAGCAGGATGTAGGGAAAGAGCTGAAGCAGGGGGAGGGTGTCAGAGTGGGGGTTCTCAGCCCCGGCAGTGCTGACATTCGGGGCCGTAATTCCTTGTTATGGGGCTGCCCTGTTGCACCGTAGGATGGTGACGGCATCTCTGGCCACTAGGCACTAGATCCCAGAACACCACTCCACTTCCAAGTTGTCACAACTAACAACATTCTCAGGCATCCCAAAATGCTCCCTAGCGGTCAAAGTCACCCCGAGAACCACTGGATCACAGGGAAAACAGGTGTCTCCCGTAAGATGGGATTTAAAGCAAAACCTGGCAGGAAGATCCACCTGGCAGAGGGCCCCAAGGTGTGTTCCAGAAGCAGCAAGACCCCAGTGGGCTGGGGCAGGGGGGGCAGGGGAAGTTGAAGGAGGTCAGAGGGGCCCCAACCCTGGAAAGCCTCAGGTGCTCCTCTAAGATGGGGGTCACGGAGGGTTCTGGGCAGAGAGGCAACATGGAAGTGTGTGCTTAAAAGCTGGTTCCAGGGTGCCTGGGGGCTCAGTCAGTTAAGTTCAGGTCATGCATGATCTCAGGGTCCTGGGATCAAGGCCAGAGTTGGGCTCCCTGTTCAGTGGGGTGTCCGCTTGTCCTGCTCTCTGCTGCTGCCCCCGCCTGTGTGCTGTCTCTCAAATAAATAAAATCCTAAAAAAAAAAATCTGGTTCCAGCTGTTGTGTTGAGAACAGCCTGGGTGAGGCAGGGGGCCAGGGCAGAGAGGGAGACAGGTTAGGGCCTCCTGTAATAATCCAAGGAAGATGACAGTGGCTAGGAATGCGGGAGGCATCAGAAACACTTTTCTTTACTTTTTCTTTTAAGTCATGGTAACATGCACATAACATAAACTCTACCATCTTGACCATTTTTTAAAAGATTTCATTTGTTTATTTGTCAGGGAGAGAGAGAGAGCACAAGCAGGAGGAGCAACAGGGGAGAGGAAGAAGCAGACTTCCCACCAAGCAGGGAGCCCAATGTGGGACTTGATCCCAGGACCCTGAGATCTTGACCTGAGCCAAAGGCAGACACTTGACCAACTGAACGACCCAGGCGCCCCCCATCTTGACTGTTTTTAAGTGCACAGCTCAATGGTATTAAACACGTTCCCACTGCTGAAGGGCCATCACCACCATCCATCCCAGCACTCGCTCGTCTTGTGACTCTGAACCTTGGTGCCCATTCAGTAGTGACTACCATTCCTGCTACTCCCAGCCCCTGGCAGCCCGTCGGTCTCTGTGATTTTGGCTCCTCTAAGTACCTCATGCAAATGGCATCCTACAGGATTTGTCCTTCTGTGGCCGGCTGCTCTCACTGGGCACAGCGTCCTCAAGGCTTACCAGGTGGCGGCAGGTGGCAGATTGTCCTTCCTGTATCAGGCTGAGGAATATTCCATTGTCCGGATGGACCATGTTGTCTGCGGGTAGACACTGGGCTGTTCTCGCCTTGGGTGAAGGGGAATAGTGTGCTGTGAGCACAGCCACACTCCTGGGAACAGGCTGAAGTGTACTACATACTACAGGGTCTGCTGATGGCAGGGACATGTCTTCTGAGACCAGGAGAACTGGGCTGATTTCCAGGTGTGGCCCGAGCACCCGCATAAAGGGCGGGAGGCAAGGAAGCAGCCTTCCCCTAGATAGTGTCCCTCCCAGTGGAGGTGCTGAGCGAGAAGCGTGTCAGGGGTCTGGCACCCTAGGCAGAGGTCAGGGCACACAGGGCTCAGGGCTGGGGAACTGGTGGGATGGGAGTGCGAGGAGCCCCAGTGAGATAGGACAGAGACCAGGATATGGTGTCCCAGACACTTAGGAAAGGAGTGGTCGAAAAGATGAGAACAACGGGCCACAGATGTGGTCAGCACTGTGGTCTCGGTGGGCTATTGGGGAAGCAGGCTGGAGAAGGGGTGGTGGGAGGCAGACCACAGAGGGCACAGGGTTAAGGTCAGGACCTCTATGGAGGGGAGAGGAGGTGGGACCTCAGGTCAAGAGGACTGGTGACCTGGCTGCTGCTTTAGAAAGAGGAGAGGGAGTTCAGAGTAGGTTTTACCTCCAGGGGAATGATCTAGAAGATGGAGAAACCAGTACAGGAGTCAGGGAACAACACTGTAAAGACAAAGGGGGTGACGTCCAAAGTATGGGCAGGGGGAGATCCAGTGCACAAGGGAGAGGGAAGATCCAGTATACAAGGGGGAGGGGAGACCCAGCATACAGTGGGAGGGGAGATCCAGTGCAAGGGGGGAGGGAAGGTCCAGTGCATGGGGGAGGGGAGACCTAGCTCACAGGGGTTAGGGGAGACCCATTATACATGGGGGAGGGGAGACCCAGCGGGGAGGGGAGATCTAGCATATTGAGGGTGAGGGGAGACTCAGTGCATGGCAAGGAGAGATCCAGTATACAGGGGGGAGGGGAGACCTAGTGCACAGTGGGAAGGGGAGACCCAGTGGAGAGAGATCCAGTGAACGGGGTTAGGGAGACCATTGTCTGGTGGCGGGGAGACCTAGCACACAGGGTGGAGGGGAGATCCAGTGCACAGGGGAGAGGGGAGATCTGGTGCACAGGAGGAAGGGGAGACCCAGTGGACAGGGGAGAGAGATCCAGTGTATGGTTGGGGGGAGACCTAGGGCACAGCGGGAGGGGAGATCCAGTGCACGGGAGTTGGGAGATCCAGCATAAAAGGGGAATGAGGTCCAGTGCCCAGGGCTGGGAGGTAGACTGTCCACAGTAATGCAGCCCCCGCCAACCCTGTGCTTCTTGCCTCTCCTCCTGTCAGGAGATGGAGTCTCTCAGGTTCTCTCAGATCTAGGCTGGCCTGAGATTTGCTGAGACCAAGAGAATGTAGCCTACATTCCCTGTGACTGCTGGGCTGGAGTCTGCCACTCTCTTGGACCACCATCCCTCTGTCCTGCCCTTGAACCACCACAAAAAAGAGCCTAATGCTGTCTGCTGAAAGGCAAGCTCCACATGGAGACGGAGGCCCAGCCATCCTAGAGCAGGGGACTCAAAACCCAGCCACTGGAGGAAATCATCAAGAGGACAAGAGCACGTGACCTCCAGTTGACCTGGGAGCTAGACCCAGGCACTTGGAGGCTCCTCACTCCCTCCCCGGTCCTAGGAAGGTGCACTCTGCTTGCCTTCCCCACTCTGAGGCTACCCCAAGGATGAGGCCTCAAGACGGTAACGTGCGGAGGCCATCCAATGGCACGGTGACTAAGCCCACTTGGCCTCTCTATGAACCTTAAGGCTTGGGTAGCTGGGCACAGAGATCTCTTTGTTTCGTGGCACCAGAAACCAGCCTTTGAGTGAGTCCCCTTGCTTCTTAACCCTGCCACCTGCCAACCCGGGGTGGCCACCTCTGTCTTTGGCCTCCCCCCGCCCTCCATGAATGGTGGCCAGTCTGAAAACCAACACCAGCCAACGCCAGGACTTGGACTATCTGCCCAAGAGGAACCTGCACCCCTTCCCCGTGGGAGTGAAACCATGCCACAGCGGACACTTCCACACCACCCTCTATCTCTGGTCTGCCAAACCAGGCTTCTATTTCCCACAGGTCTGAAGCCATGGGTCAGAAGCCCAAGGTCAAGGTGCCCATGTGGTCAGTTCCCAGTGAGACGTACTTCCTGGTTCGTGGGCAGCCACTGCTCACCATCCCTGCACATGGGAGAGTACGGGACTGACAGGTCTTCCTATAAGGACATCAGTCCTATGGTAACAGGACCCCACCTCGTGACATCATTTGGGGACGGGAGGACCCTTCTCCAAATCCGGCCACACTGGGGTCAGGACTCAGCACAGGACTCAGTGCACAGCGCTGTCCTAAAGCATCACCTTGCTGCTGAAGAACTTTCAAGAAGCTCCTTTTATTGTGCTTGGTGAGTCTGGCCTTCCCCAGGGCAGGATCAGGTGTCCTTACCACTGTCCTTGGCCATAAGCCCTCCCTTTTCCCTACAGAAAGTTCACACTTACCTATGGTGTCAGAAAGCAGACCAGCACTCATCTGAGGCTGGGGGGGAAGGGAGAGGCAGGGAGGGAAACAGCAGGAGCACAGAGGGGCCGAGGAAACGTGTGCCATGGCAATCATATGCACTGTCTCAATTGAGTGGCTGTTTCATGGTGTATCCCAATGTCGAGACTCATCCAAGTGTCCACTTTAAACATATGCAGTCGATTATATCTCAGTTATACCTCCAGAGAGCTGTTTAAAAATCGAACTTCTAATTTTGACACAATTGTGGTTCATGTGTAATCATAAGAAACAGCACAGAGGGGTCTGTGCTTGCCTCACCCACTTCCCTCAGGGGTAACATCATGCAGACCAGCACTGTGACTGGGGCATCGACAGACCTCACCCACGGCCACAATCACACTGTCAGGGTCGCACCCCCGTACCCGGGGGGGTGCCATGACCCGCCACCATTGTCAGGATGCAGAGCTGCCCACCACCCCCCAGGACCCCACACGTTGCCCTTTTGAGAAAAACCTTTTCCATTGCGGTGAAGCACACATGACGTAAAATCTGAACTCTGACGTGTATAGTGCAACAGTGTTGAGGACACTCAGTAGAGCTGTTAAAGCCGTGAGCAGGCGTCTGCTCCGCCTCAGAGGGTCCCGAGTCACTGCCCTTGGAGCCACCACTGGCCGTTCATCCACCTGAGCCCAGTTTTACTCCCTGGGGCCTCTAATGTCTTGCTCTCTCTCTCTGTCAAGTACCGAGCCCAATATTCGGCACACCATTCACACCCAATTAATGTTTCTCAAATTCACAAATGAGTACCTTAACTCTGTGCCATTTTGAGAAGGTCAGGAGGGGCTCGCCCCTCCCTTCTGTCACACCGGATGCCTACAGGGACTGCCTGCAGAGACCCCTGCCTCTCCCACCCCCATGTGTCTCCACAGCGTGACTCAGGTCCCAAGCTCATGTCTACCCAGGAGGCCGACAGGTAGGGTCCCACCACGGAGCATCCCCACAGCACCTTCTGCCTGGATGCCTAGCATGGGGAAGAACCTGCCAGGGCTCCTTCCCCAGGACAGAGCTCTGAGCAAAGCCCAGGCTGCTGTTTGAACCCAACTGGGCTGAGTATGAGCCACATCAGCAGCAAGCTCTAGTCACCTGGTCCCGCGGAGCCAGTTTTTCTGCCTCTCACAACAAAGCCTCTCTGGCACACCGCAGAGGGAAGAAGGCCGGGCGGCCCACTGAGGCATGGCCTCATCATGCCCCCCAGGAAAGAGCCCGTGGAGAGTGCTCAGAAGCGTGGGGGTCAGGGGCACACACGCACCTGGTGCACAGGGCTGGGACCACCCCCTGCTTTCCACTTCCATGCTAACTGCCTCTATGTAGGGTCCTTCCCCCGGGAGGTCCTGGGAGCCTTCGGGGTCTTTTCACCACTGCAGCCCAGCACCATGGGCCTTGCTGGCTCCTTCATGGAGGCCCACCACTCTGACCCTCAGTGGCTCATGTCAGTGATGTCACGGACCCTCAAAATGCCTCTGAGAGCCACAGGTTAGGCCGGGCACCACTGGCCTTACTCACCTACACCGAAGGCCCCACGGCTCAAGAGTTTAGTCCTTTTTGGTCCATCAAAGAATGTTTGGAAATATCAAACGACTTCCATGAATTGTGTGATAAAGCACACACAAAAATGAGTCTCCTGACCTATTAAAAGTCTGGCTGTTAAAATGCAGGCGTCGAGAAACAGGAGTCTACCACGACCCAGTGTCCCCAACCACCTCCAGAGTGAGCATTGCAGAGGTCACCAGCCACCCCCAATCTGCCAGAGTGGGCAAGACCTGAGCCATAGAGCCAAGCTGTTTATCCTAATGGATCGATGCCCCTGCTCTGTCCACAAAGGAGGGAGGTGGCTGCCAGCAGGCATGTCCTAAGGATGTGACCAATGGCAGTGTAGCAGGACACAGAAATGGAGGGGGCCTGGTGGGGATGCAGGCCAGGCACAGCTCCAACTGGGAGACAGGAGAGTTGTTGCATGAGCTCCAAAAAGTCCAGGGGACTTTTTGGTAAAACCTAGTGGGGAATCCATCAGAGGACAGACCCCAGGTTACTGAAGACATTCACTGTCTTGGGTGCTGCAACAGTGGGGTGGCCGTGGGGTCCACAAGGCACACATGGGTGCAGGCTGGGTGGCACAGCCATGGAGCCAGCCCAGGGCTCAGCGGATGCCCAGCAGACGGCTCCTAAAGATGCCAATTCAGCCCCAGATAGGACCTTGCCTCTGGAGCTCAGCTGGTGTGGGCAGGTGTGGCCACCCTGGCCAAGGGTAGGCCAGCAGGACAGCAGGGGGCAGGGGGGCAGGGTGATGCATGAGACTATGGACCCCAACAGGCTTTCTTCCCCAAGTCCCAGAATTGAGGCACTGGGGTACATTGTGGCCCAAAGACAGAGCCAAAATGCAGGGGCATGGAAGCAGATGGAATGTACCGGAATCCCTGATCCAGTGGCCGGGATCCAACCCATGGGCCCAGAGAGCAGCCAACTGTCTAAGCCCTGATCTGTACAGTCACAGAGCCTGTGTCAGTTCAGTAAGGCCGCTGTCACAGAGGCTCCTCTTGCTGACCCTCTCACAGCTCGGGGGGCTCTGGGCCCTTCCCCCAGCTGCTTCTCTGCCAGCATCTCTGCTGTTCCTCGGCTTACAGACTCATCACCCACCTCGGCCTTCATCCTCACATGCGTTCTCCTTGCACATATGCTAGTGCCCAGAGCTCCCCTTTCCACGTGGTCATGATGGATCCAGGGCCCACCCGAGTGACTACATTTTAACCAGATCGTCTGCAAAGACCCTGTCTCCAAATAAGGTCACATTCACAGGTGCAAGGGTAAAGACGAGAACAGGATATTTAGGAGAACACAATCCACATGTAACAGCTGGTTATGCAGATCCGAGAACATCCAGGTGGTGCTGGTGTTCCCCTGGTGGAGTGGGATCTCATTCCCAGAACCCCTGACCAGCTTCAAGGCCAGGTCCACCAGCCACCCCCTCCCTCCACCTCCTTAGGGCAGGGAACAGGGTCGAGTTCCTCTCTATAGCTCACGTGCCTGCCTTGCACGGGCACCTGTGATGATTCAAGGCTCTTTTCTAAGAACGTTACCCCCCACAGCCCTCATACCCACGCCTGCTGCCAGGGAGGTCTCCCACCCAAGGACAGCGCCCGCCCAGCCAGAAGCCACACACAGAGTGAGCACTCTGCCCCCAGCTGAGGCCCAAGCCCATCCGGTGTCCAGGGACACCCAAGGCAGCCACACCCCACATCCACTGTTCCTGCAGCCTAGCACGTGTCCAGCATCCCAGAGACACACCTCACAGCATGCAACATGGGCAGACCCCACAGCCTGGACCCGTGTGCCCAGAACCCTCTGGGCAGTACAGGTGGTTTCCATGGTATGTGGCCTCACCCAGCATCCCCTTTGTGTTCAAGGCCAAGGAGGAGAGCTCTGTCGGGGGAATTACAGAGGGTGAAACTCCCTTTGGTCTGGGCCTCCTCTGGGCCACAGCAGCGGGAAACCCAGACCCAAAACAAGTGCCTCCTCGCAATCCTCAGCAGATGCCCCTCCTCCCACGTCTACCCACCATGTCCTTTCCTGCCCCTCCTTGCCCCTGCCCCTCCAAGGTCCATCCTGCAAAGCTCTAAGGTCCTGTGGGTCCAGGGTCAGAGTTCAGTCCCAGGTTCCACCAGGCCTCTTCCATGAAGCTCCAAAACCCACGAGTCCTACAACGGATCCTGGCCCAGAATGGGGAGTTGGGGTTGGGGGTTGTGCCCTTCCCTTCCTCCCACCTCAAGAGACAGACCTTTCAGACAAAGCCTCCTGCAATCCAGCTGTGTGGGGTGACCACCAGCCCATGTGGCCTCCTGTGGCTCTATCTGTTCTCTCAAGAGATGCCCGCCAATGCATGAAGACCATACATGCCACTGGGTAGGGGGGAACAGTAGCAGCTTCTGAAGTCCCCATTTGGACACTGGAGGAAGTTTCAGCTCACACACAGGACCTGAGACACTAGAATGCCAGAGCCTGTGGCAAGGCTGGGCAGGGAGCGGGCATCAGCCTTCCACGTGCTGACAGCAAGCCTCCTCAGTGGAGGACGGAGGGACAACCAGCCATGGGCACCAGGCAGAGCAGGGACCTCCATCCAAGTGCACAACACCCAGGGAACAGCCCTGCAGGGAGGGTGAGGTCCCCTTAACGCCTACTGCCTCCCTGCATTCAGCAAGGCTTCTAGGCAGTCGGGACTTTGGGGCTTGGATTTGGAATGTGAGTCTGGTGCCTACAGGGCCAGGGTCCCCTTCTGCTAGGCCCTGCCCCCCTCAGGACACCCTCTCCACTGGGCCCCAGCCCCACCCTGGCCCCTTACTTTCCGGAAGCAGGGAGAGGAAGGGCTATTTCCAGAGCTCCCTCCTGCAGCCTCTACTCTACAGTCACCAAAATCTCTGGATGGTTCAGCAGCCCTTAATGAAGCTGGGCAGCAAGGGCGACCACCAGCAGCAGGGGTCCCCCCATCCCTGCCCCCACTCCGATTCTATGAATCTATGAGTCTATGTTACTGCTGGATCGCACAAAGCCTGTGAGATATCAGCGGTGGGAGACAAAGCCGCCCAGGAAACAGTGCAAGCATGTGGGAAGGCATTAGGTTTGCTGTTGAAGACAAATGTCAGCGAGGAGGGTGAGGAGGAGGGCCACACGAAGCAGCGTCCCAGAGGAGCAAATTCGAAGTAAATTCCCGCCTCTATTTACCCACACCAGATCCTCTCCCGTTCCCATTATGGGAGCTCAGTCTACTTTCCGTCAGCCTCTCAAGCTTGGGCCAGGCCTGCACCCTCCGCGGTGGATGGTAGGCTAACTCCCGGGAGGGCCTTACCTCCCCAGGATGGGCCCTGCTCCCCACTCAGCAGCCCCCATGCCCTGCAGCAGCCACGTGTGCCAAGAGCCCATGAACAGCATGCACTCTCGGACTCCTCACAACACTGGACAAAGGGTCACCTCTCCAAGCCACAACCGTGCATGCCTGAGCCCAGCTCCCGATGGGGGCCCGCAGGGATCCCAGGAAGGGAAGGATCTCACGGCTCCCAGCCAGAGGACCTTGCCTTTGGCCCAGGAGTGGGGTGTGGAAGTAACAGCATGTAAGAAAGACAGAGTCATGCAGGGGAACACAGACAACGCCACACCGGTCCTCCAAAGATTCGCAGAGTGTGGCTCCCGGCAAGCCCGGGCCAGGGTCCGGAGGACACAGGCTGCCTCACAAGACCTCCCCAGGCCTCCGACCTCAAGGAGTTTGCTCTGATTTACAAACACAGACCCCCATGGGGACACTCTGCACCCCAGGGCTGAGACAGCCCAAATGCCACGGCCTGCAGGCTGGGCAGCCAGAGGTCCCCTGTCTGGGCATCCCGTGGCTCCCTGGGCCCCACCCGCCTCCACGAGCCCCCTCCATGTGTCAAGAACCACAATGGGGAAATCAACTTAGTGGTCCCCAAAAAAGTAAGACCTAAAGTTTCCATGTGACCCAGAAATTCTGCTCCTATGTATCTACCCAAGGGCATGAAAACATGTGTCCACAGAAAACCATGTCCGTGGACATATACAGTGGCCGTATTCATAACAGCCCAGAAGAGGACCAAGCCCCCAAGTCCATGGATGGATGAATGTAGAAGTGAAAGGAAGTCTGCCTGAACTGTGGATTATTCATCCTCCAAAAGGACCTTCTGACACCCGCGCCAATGTGGAGGCAGAGGCCAAGGTCCGTGCTGCGCGCCCATTGGGTAAAGAGCCCAGGACAGAAGCGCACCTGACACGGTAGGTCAGAGGGCTTGGGAGGGTGGGGGTCGGGGAGGAACTGCACCGTAGACACAGCACTCACAGCGCGCTGGGTACACCAGTGCCACAGGGCTGCGCACCTTGAAGTGGCTAACTGTAGTCAGGGGAATGTCACCTAATTTTCTAAAAACTGAAAACCGTATATAACAACAACAAAGCTACGATGGGCCTCGGGAACAAGTTGGATTTGTGCCCAAAAGCGCATCCTTGGCAAAGGTCCAAGGTAAGCTGCCAACAGCCGGGCTGGGCCCCAGGCCCAGATCAGCCCACACTGGGTCTGAGTCTGGGGGAGAGGCCGTGTGCTCCCACCCTCTGGGTTCTCCTTCCATGCAGGTCTGTGTCTGTGACAAGTGAGCTCACCGCCAACCCTTTGCCGGCGCCTTCTCAGCCTGACGAATGCCTCCCCTGGGGCGCACAAGTTTTCTTCTCCTGGGGCAGTTCAGCAGACCCTGGTGCCCCCCAGACTTTGCCAGAGCCCCATCCCGGGGCCACATGGCAGAGGTTTGGACACAGGCTCTCTGGGGGGCTCCTGGGGCCAGGGATTCTCAGGGGCACAGTTCTTGTCTGAGAGCATTTATTGCTGGAAAACGACGCCCAGGGAGTGCGCTGTCCAGCCCCTGCAAGTGGGCTTAGCCAGCAACACAGGAGGCTGTGCAAGACACCAGCAGCCCCAGTGTCAGACTGGGGCCCTCCGGAGCTCGCTCAGTCTGTTCCACACAGGAGATCCCAGGGTGCCTGGCTCATAGGAGCCATGGCAGGCCGGGCTTGCACTTTCCACCTGTTGTGGGGGAAGGGCAGTCCTCCGCTGCAGGGGCAGGAGGGCAGCAGAGTCTTCCCTGGGCCTCTCCAGCTAAAGCACACTGGCCTCTGGTCAGCAATGATCCCCCAAGGGGCCTCACCACATAGGAGAGGAGCCCCAGCCCTGGCCTCTCTGCACCCCATCCTTTGCCCTGCTGGGCTCGGCATAATGCAGACTTGCCCCAGTAGCATGGAAGCTCCTTGGAGGCTCACAGAGTTCACAGGGAGTCATGCAAGGGTAAGGCCACAGAGAACACTCTCTGTCCCAGGATGTGTGGCTGTGCATCATGCCTTCCTCTCCAAGCGGAGACTGAAGCCTAAAATTATCAGGACCACAGAACGTAACAGAGAACCACTGAGGCAGAATGTCCCAGGCATCCTCCACGTTCAAGGGTCCCAGTCAGGACTGTGTGTGACCCCTCTTCCTCTGATACATGGAGGTTTCCTGTGCATGACCTCCATGACCCCCCAGACCACCTCCAAGTACACAGCGCTAGAGAGTCAATCTGACAAACATGTAGGGATGGATTAGACCAGCCCATGTCCCTCCAAGAGCTCTTGGTGTGATGGAGTGTAGACAGGTCAACACCTCTTGCTGGTGAGGGAGGTGAGTGAGTATCTGTGACTCACCCAGAAGCTCCTCTGGAACTGAAGGGTCATCCCCCAGGAGCTGGCAGTCCCCACCCCCAGCTGAGGACAAGCCCCTCTGTGGGTAGCCCCGCCCAAGACCCATCCACAGGGGTGGAAAGGCCCGGGGCCTCGCCCACATCGAGGTCGCCCTGAAGGGTCATCCCAGCCCCCAAAGCCTCAGGGGCAAGGCTGCATGGAGACCTAGCTGCATACCTTCCTCAAAGAGCCTGCTCCCCAGTTTCCTCCCCTGGGCCCCCAGGCTGGGACAGGTTCAGCCCATTTGCCTCTTGCTGAGATGCCCCTCCTTACTTCTGCTAGTTGACTGAATATCTTCCTGGGCCTTTCCTTCCCACCCTTGCACAGAGCTGTTCTGTAGGCATCCCTTTCTATAGCGCACAGCTCTACCTTTGACACAGCCCAGCTCTGCCTTTTTCAGTGGGGTTCACCCCATTTGCATTTATTGAGACCACTGATAGGCGATTATTTCCACAGCTTTATTGTTTGCTTTTTTTTTTTTTTTTAAGATTTTATTTATTTATTTTACAGAGAGAGATCACAAGCAGGCAGAGAGGCAGGCAGAGAGAGAGGAGGAAGCAGGCTCCCCGCTGAGCAGAGAGCCCGATGCGGGGCTCGATCCCAGGACCCTGAGATCATGACCTGAGCCGAAGGCAGCGGCTTAACCCACTGAGCCACCCAGGCGCCCCTTGTTTGCTTTTTATTTACTGTGCTTTCACTTTGTGCCCCCCACCTTCCCACTGCGATGGATTGTCTGTGTCTTTTGTGTACTTCCATGTCCCTCTCGGGTTCAGTAACTAGTGCGCTGGTGATCACACACGTGCCTAACTCAGGGTCACCCGCGCCCCACACCTCCTCCAGGGCCATGGAGCCATTGAGACCTCAGACCCTGCCAGGTGCTCCTGGCTGGTAATTCTACTCCCCTTGTTTTCGGGGTTACTCCTGCCCAAGCCCCTGCTCCTCTCCACAGCACGTGGTGAGGGCTGCAAGGCTGGATGTGCTGCGAGCTCCATGCCTCCCACGCCCTCCTCTGACTCTGATCTTCCTTCTGGAGCAAGGATTCGGGGGCGGCTACGCTTTTGCCTTCATATGAAAATGTCTTCCATTTTATCCCTCGGGCAGACGCAGCCCAGTGAGCCCAGAGCTCTGCCAGGGGCTGGCTCCCTGCACGCCCCCCAAGGTTTCAAGTCTGCCCCTTGCTCCTGCCCCCACCATCCCTTCAGTCAGATGCACCTTGACCCTCATCCCGCCCTCCATGGCTGAAACCTCTCAAGCCACTTGCAGAGTGAACCCCTCTCCCTCCTATGAGAGACCCCTTCTTTGGGGCTGGGGTAAGTGTTTAAGTTTCAATTCACTATCTCTTTCATTGCTAAGAGTTCCAGGCCCTTGTCTGAAAGGTCCTCATGTCGCCCTGTGCTCTCGTTCTCGCACCTGTTGGATTTGCTTTAAAACCTAAGTACAGGGCGCCTGGGTGGCTCAGTTGATTAAGTGACTGCCTTCAACTCAGGTCATGGTCCTGGAGTCCTGGGATCGAGTCCCGCATCAGGCTCCCTGCTCCATGGGGAGTCTGCTCCCTCTGACCTCCCCTCTCATGCTCTCTCTGTCTCTCTCTCAAATAAATAAATAAAATCTTTAAAAATAAAAAATTTTTAAAAATGAAGTAAAACCTAAGTGCGTTCAGCCCCTGATTCTCAGGGAAATCCACGTTCTCATGTCATGTAACTTTTTTACCATGAATTCCACGCCGGACATATGGCAGGAGCGGTTTCCAGGACAATTTCATTTACTCTTCCGGGCACCCCAGTGACACTGAGCACCAACCCAGGCACAGGAGAGGTCAGAGTTTTTCTAGCTGCTTGTCCCAAAGGCCACAGCTTTGTGTGTGACCCCCTCTAATCCACCCCAGCCCGGTGCTTCCCCTCCTCCCCGTCTCTAGGCCCTGGACCACCATGCATAGTGTTCCCCGGGAGCTGAGATTTCCCTGTCCCTGAACACAGCTGGTGGGGGGGCTAGCCCTTGGAGACCAGGCAGGGGACACCTGTGACTTCAGAGCAGGGTTCAGGAGGCCCAGCCACTCCTCCTGTGGCCCTGAGACCCCATTCAGCCTCCAGGAGGACAGGAGGCCACACAGAGAGGGACCCAGCTGACAGACACACAGCCCCCTGCCAACTGAAGCCACAGGAGAGAGCAGCTGAGCCCCACCCACATGTGGCCCACAAAACGGGGTGACTATTCTGGTTCTCACAGCGGCACTCTCAGCCCTGGCCGCTGGCTCCTTCGTTCCCAGCACCCAAGCCAGCTCGGTACCTGCGACTCAGCATTCCTGGGCACCAGCAGTGGTGGGGTCCACTCCCACCAGGCCAGCCACATGGAGCCCCAGGTCCACCGTCCTTTCCTTCACCATTCATGTGGACATTCCATGGGCACCTTGAATGCCACCCCCAGGCCCCTCACTCCACTGGTCCTCTCCTGTACTCCCCTCCAGAGAACAGCACCCCTCTATCTCCCCTCCAGTCCTCTCTCTCCCAGACTCCTGGCTGCCATCCCTTCACCTGAGCCTTGGCCAGGCCTCTGTCACCAGTCCCGGCTTCCAGGGTCTCCCCACCTAATCTACTCTCGCACCTGACAAGAGGGATACATTATGCCCCCTACCCTCCCTGGAGAGCCTATGACTGATCACCACCTGCAGGGATCCCCACCCAGTCCCCTGACCCTTCCTATACCACTTGCACACACACATCCACATCCTGGCACTTGCACTGCATGATGCCCAGCACTCTTCCCACCTGCTCTGCTGACCGACAGCTGCTCCTCCAGGACCAGGCGCCCCCCCCCCTTGCACACCTGGACCCCTGAAACCCCTCACAAGCAGGCACAGGGTGTGAGCACCGCACATGGCCAGGACTGGCTCTCCCCAGGGCAGCTCCGGGGAACAGGCTCTGGCTTCAGAAAGCTGACAGAAGTAGGCCTTAAGGACAAGCCCTAGCACACAGGACACCTCACTGCTGTCTTTGAGATACCCCAGGACAGAGGGGCCTGGCAGGGCTCAGGGCGGGACGACAGGGAGCAGGGACACGGGGGTCCCTAGTCAGTAGCAGTGAGATCCCCAGTGAGGTGGCTGGGGGAGTGGCCTGGTAGGGGTCGTTTCAGAGAGCCTCAGGGTGCTAAGCCCCTCAGGAAATCCAGTTCCGAGCATCTCTTTCCTTGGCTGCAAATGTCCTTTCCCTTGATTACCTTTAAAAATGTCACAGTTCTCAAAGAACTCTCAATAACTGCTAATTTTTTGTATTGAGGTGAAATTCACATAAGATTGGATTATCCACTGTAAAGTGTGCATTTCAGTGGCAGTACATGGCAAGACTCATCCATGTAACAACCCGAATGGCCTTTTCCTGGCTGAATAATATTCCATCGTGTGGACAGACCACACTTCATTTACTCATTCACTGTTGGAGGACGGTCGGGCTGCTGGCATCTTCTGGCTGTTAGGTAGAATGTTGTTATAAACATATAAAAAAATATATGGGTATGCAATGCTAAATGTATCTGACATGGAAGTACTTGATTCTGCTTCTAGACTTCTAGACTTTTTTTACAATTACAATATCCTAAAAATCACAGAAAACATTCTCAAAAACGGCTCAAAAACTCCTTTTCAAAGGAAAAATGGCTGCCCTAAAGACACTGTGCCCATAGCGGGTGGGGTTGAAAACCCCTTTTCCCCAAGAACCCAGCATACGATGGTTGGCGGTCATGGGGGTGGTCATGGGAGATCATCGGCAAACTCCCCCAGGGCAGAGAGTCATGGAGCAGAGCTCCTGTGCAGAGCTCAAAGGACCCCTCAGCCATGAAGGGAACCCCACTTGCAGTGCCCCCAACATTCCCCTGCCTCCACCCAGCACAAAACAAGGAGAAATGGAAGAACTTTTAAAATACTTACTGTAAGAAGGAAAAAAAACCTTCCATTCATCTTACCCAACTACTCTACATAAATTACCATAATATGAAACGTTCTATTCTACTTCTGCTTAATCTATTCAGATCAGTAAAAAAAAGAAAAAAAAATCCATTCATTTTTGTCTTCCTCCTTCAAACAATTGAATTGCCCATCAATATCTAAGTTTCTTTGCAATCCAACTGTGAAAAGTACAAAAGCAATTGTTTCATCAAATGGGACTCATGTAAACACCGATGACAGCTTCGGTTCCTTCCCGCAGGAAACACACAGCTCAGGACCGAGGTGCTTGCGAATTTGGGGGCCGAACAGACTGCAGTTCAAACCTCGCCTGCCCTTGTCCTGGCTGCGAAAGTTAACATCTCATGTCCAAGATCTCGTTTGTACAACAGGGAAGAGCAAATGTTAACAAGCACCCCTAAAACCTTAGCGCCTTAGCCAGTAGAGCTCCATCCCCCCCGAGCTGTCATTTACACCCAGCCTTGGCCACCACATAGCTCCAGCGTCCTCTACAGGATCTCGAGGCTCTGGCCAAGGAATGGGACTCACTGGCCACAGGAAGAAGGCTTGATAGGTTTGGGGGCCAGACCTGACACGATGGAACCCAGTGGTGCCCACAAGGGCTAAAATCTGGCCCCCACTTCTCCCTGGAGAGCCAATGCCGAGAAGCTGGTGAGCACACAGCTGCATCTCAGCCCCAGGAGGGCACAGAGGCGGGTCACTATTACTCATCCTTGTCATTATTTGTGACCAGGCCCAATGGGATGCCTGAAGTATCCTGAGTCAGGGCCTGTTCCCAGCAACCCAGTACCCAACGTGCCACAGAAAGTGAGGGTGGAGAGGCAGGATGCATCTTTTAGGATAGTTTTATGCTCAGATCGACCTGGAAGTCACCGGAAACCTCAGTGATGGTGGACTCCATAAGATACATGTATGGTCCTGCCTTCAGCCCATACCCGAGAGCGCTGCTGACGTGGATAGCGGTCACTTCCTGAGCCACTCCTATGAGTGCCTGACAGAGATGATCTCCTCAAGTTCTCCACCTCAAATGGGGAAACTGAGGCACAGCACTGGGCAGGAGGAGGTGAGGATTCCCACCCAGGCCCCAGTGTGGGAGCCTCTGCTGCTCTGTCTGCGGCCTCCACACTGTTTGGACACACATGCCACGTGGTCAGTCATGACAGGCCAATGAGGCCCAGGAGGTGGCTGCTGCCCACGCACACCGGGTACCCACTTTCCTGAGCCGGGGTCGCTCCCCATCACCCACCTTTCCATGGGTACATGCAGACCCCTCAGGAGCCGTGGAGGCCCAATGCCATCAACGCCAACGATGGCAGAGGACTAGTGAGTCATTCACAGGCTCTTAGATGTGCGTCCTCACACATTTAAAAGAAGCCTCTCTGGGGTTCTGGGAATTCCTGGCAGCTTTAGGAGAGGGACTAGTGCATCCTGAAATTACGCATCTCTTCTTAAAGTTGAATGTAATTACCCAGCAGGCTTCCCATTCAGAGCAGGGGGCAGCACACCCACCGCTGGACTCTGAGGCCAGATACCAATTAGGCAACCCTGAAAATCCCCGCCTGTGACCTGCCCACTTAGCAGAAAGCCTATTGGACACTTCCCGTTAGTACACTGCTCTGACCGTAGACTGCAGCCCTAACTGGTGACATCAGAGCTGGCAGAGACATGACACTCACCCCCTGCCAGCCACTCAGCCTCTCCCCAGCCTGCAGACGCCGACGGCACAGGGCTGGTGCGGGAGGCCACACACAGGAACACAGCAGAGCCTGGGAAATGGGACCGAGCCTCTTTGCCAGAGTCACACCTGCATCACTGGCGGGGTGGGCTCCGCAAGCCCCCTGCAGGGCCAGGGTACCTCTGGAGCCCTCCCACGTGCCAGCAGCCTCTCAGTGCTGCTACAGCCTAGGGCAGGCTCTCTGGGAGGGGCCTGTGACTTCCAAATTCAGGGCTGACAGAGATGGGTGTGTGGGCCAGCCAAGCCCGCTGTGACTCAGCACTGCCGAGCCTCTTTCCCAGGACTCCCTGAGCCCCCCTCTGCCTGGCACCTGCTGGCAAAGGGAGCTCGGGCCTGGCACAACCGACGTGGCCAGGCTTCCCAGAACACTGGCTTCCCAGCAGCTCACCTCAGAGAGAAACAGAGGGAAGCGAGCTACCCCGAGGACAACCTCAGGCGTAGCTGGGTACTCAGACCACATCAGCTGAAAACCAATCCGTCCTCAGCCTGATGCATGTTCGCACTAAAACCCCAAGCCCCTGAAATGGTGTCTGCAGCCGGCACTAGACTCCAAAAGGGAAATCGAGGCACATGCTGATGCTGCCCTCCCAGACCCAGAGGCTGCAGGACCCCAGTGGAGGGAAGACCACACGTCTTTCTGGCCTCCACCGCAAACGCCAACATGCTGCCCTGTGCCTTGGGGTCAGCTGATGCCCTGGTTGTGTTTCTCCAGGCCTCTGCAGAGGAGTCTTGAGAGGATGACCGGTCTAGGTAACATGCAGGTTTACTACCCCAAGGGCTCCTACCTGCCACTGCCGTCCCACGATCCAGCCCCCTCTGCCAGGTGGTCAAAGAACAGAGGGCCAGCTCCACGGCCGGGACTAGGTGGCCAGGGACTCTGGAAACCAGGAGGGACCTCGGACAGAGCTCTGGAGCCCCTAGCCCACTGAGGCTGGGGTAAGCCAACAGCCACCAGCAGGAAGTGCTGGAAACACCCCATCTGGGCAGACCCATCTGGGTATACCCAGGCAGACTTCACAGAGCTCATAGAGTCCTTCCAGAAAGCACACATACCCATCCCATTACTCAGGCTTCTCTTTAAGAATCCTGAATACTGAAAGTTTCCAGATAAACATCGCCCACTAAAGCACTGTATTTCCAAGGAAAGTTAATGAACCTCACCCAGAAGTGGTTTGGGAGTGAGATGAGAGAGCTCACCCTGGGGCGCATGGCTGAGCAGGGCAACCCCCATCCAGCTGGACAGCATCGCCTACCCACCCATCAGTTCTTCCTCAAAGATGGAAAGCACAAATTTAACCTGTGCCATCGTAAGGATGCTCTTTGACAGCGGCCAAGACGTCCTGGCTGGGCCTAGTGTGGGACCCCTTCTGACATGTCACCATCTCACCCCTTAGCACAGTAACTGGGCATCAACAAAGAAACTTATAACCCAGCAAGAAACACAAGCATAATATTTTTCCTTCAAATGAAGACACCAACTATTCCAAAAGGTTTCACCTTTTTAAAGTTAATTACTGGGGTTTCTGGGTGGCTCAGTCGATTAAGTATCTGCCTTTGGCTCAGGTCATGATCCCAGGGTCCTGAGATTGAGTCCAGTAATGGGCTCTGGGGCTTCTGCTTCTCCCTCTCCCTCTGCCTGACACTCCCCCTGCTTATGCTCATGCTCTCGCGCTCTCTCTCAACTAAATAAATAAAATCTTCCAAAAAAAAATTTTTTTTTAATTTAGTTAACTCTTTCTTGGAAGGACTTTCCCTAAACAAAAGCCAAAAAAAGCACATCACCAACATCATGAAGGGGAGGCTGATAAGCACGCAGCTTTCACCATCCAGGTAATATGGACAAATCTGCCTTAAAGAAACTGCCTTAAAGAAAATAAATGGAGGGGCGCCTGGGTGGCTCAGTGGGTTAAAGCCTCTGCCTTCGGCTCAGGTCATGATCCCAGGGTCCTGGGATAGAGCCCCATATCGGGCTCTCTGCTCGGCAGGGAGCCTGCTTCCTCCTCTCTCTCTCTCTGCCTGCCTTTCTGCCTACTTGTGATCTCTATCTGTCAAATAAATAAATAAAATCTTTAAATAAGTAAATAAATAAATAAATAAATAAATAAAATGGAGGGGTGCCTGGGTGGCTCAGTGGGTTAAAGCCTCTGCTTTCGGCTCAGGTTGTGATCCCAGGGTCCTGGGATCGAGCCCCGCATCGGGCTCTCTGCTTGGCAGGGAACCTGCTTCCCTTCCCCTCTCTCTGGCTGCCTCTCTGCCTACCTGTGATCTCTGTCTGTCAAATAAATAAATAAATAAATAAATATTAAAAAAAAGAAAGAAAAGAAATGGAAAAAATGAGAGATGGGTAATGTCGTTTTAATGTTAAACAAGTGTATTGTACATCAGGTTTTTTTTTTAGTCAACTGAGGTACTTATTAATGATTCAGATATCAAAAATTTCAAGTGTCAGAATGTTTTAAAGCATTTCTAAGTGCTTTTTTCAACTGCAAGAACAATGAGTATTTTTGGCTTCAGAATATTTTCCACTGCATTGTAATGAACAAGCAGCTCAGTGTTCGGTTTTAAACCAAAGCAGGGATTACATCAAGAATGCAGTTTGAATGTGCATCTATCTAAATACAAAAGTGGGGGGAAAATCCTAACTGCAGGCCAGAGTCTCCCCCAGACACATCCCCCCAAAGCTAATGCTCACACTTCTGCTCCTCCAGCCCAGAATCTTCCCAGGACTGAGTCTGTGCTCACTTGTGCCCAATGGGTTAAATTAGAATGGTAGGGGAAACAAAATTCAATTCAGAAACCAAGACAAAAGTCTGAGCTTTGCTTGAAAAATGAAAGGCTACTGCAGTGAGACCTAACATATTCTACCCCTTCAAACAATCAAGACATTTGACTCCAAAGACAGATCTCAAATAAGAGACAGCCCAAACTCAAGCTAACTGCAGGGCAGCATGCCACAGCCAGACGCAAAGACCTCAACTGCAGATGTGTCTTTGAGTCCAAGGGTCAGGGACAAATACCAGAAAACAAGACCCAAGAGGACAAGGAGGACCCAATGAACCATGACCCCTCCCTTCCCCTGTAGCTGGATTCTCCATCACGACTCTCTCCCTTGCCCAGGCCAGTCCCTGGACCTTGCCTGGGAAGGGCAGCTGCTTGCGGAAGAGAGAAAACTAGGGACACCATTCTCAATTCCCGGGCACAACCTCAAGGGCAGTATCATTTTCCACTTTTAAAGACTTTTCCCTAAACTGAAACAGGCAGGGCCACTGAAAGTATGCAGTTGTTAATGAAACAGATGACCCACAATTACTTTTCCTCCCCTTCCAACAATATGATACAGTTACGTGATCCTGGAAGCAAGGCCACTGCAGACCCATAGCTGGGAAAGTCATCCCAGAGCCCCTGGACTCCTGACAGAGTGTTTCTGGAAATACCAGTTTACTTGATCTATGGCACATTTCCCCCGCCAGCCCTTGCTGGCATACACACTGAAAAAAGAACACTGCGGACCACCCTAGAAATGACCTTTCGGCAGGCAGACTCGATTTTTCCTTAACTGGGGACAAAGGTCACACAAGCAAAAAGCCATTCCTTGTCCAGATAACCTGTGCAGAGCCTGCCACCTCCCCAGGTACCCTACAGCAGGATGGCAGGGGGACGGAGACTTGCCTGGGGGGAACTGCAGCCAGGAACGGTCTTGTGGGAAACGGCAGAGATCAGGGCGGCCCCATACCACACGCAGACCCGGGGAGCACCAGGGTCGCAGGGACAAGGAGCTGCCACATGACAAGGAGGTTGGGAGTGGGAGGGCGGCTGCCCCTGGCCGGGAAGAACCCGGCTCCTCTTCGGGTGAGGCCAAGGAGGAGCAAGGCGCACCGCTGGCATCCTAAACCCTCAACCCAACGCTCCGGAGAACTCTCTGATCCCAAACACGGAACGCACAAACCCCGCAGATCCCTGGGATCATCCTAGGACCCGGTGCGCCGGTCTCTCAAACAGACCTGCTGCCTCCCCCGACTGGGCGCACCCAAAGAGCACGGATTTAAAGAAACCCCCACCCTGAGAGACCATCGACGCCTGGGAGGGCGGGGAAGCCGGATCCAGAAAAGCGGTCAGCGCGGGGGCAGCAGCGGGTTCCTCGGATCGGTCAATGCCACTGCGGCCTCCATGTCCCTGGGTCGTTGGGTGACCCCACCCGAGCGGTATCGCCCTCAGCCAGGACCCCAGCGCTCCAGCCCGCCCCGCTGTGCCGGCCCCCAGCTTGCGGCCGGGACCCTGCGCCCCGCACCCCCGCCCCCAGTCCCGCGCCGGCCACAGCGGACACGAGCCCGGGCCGGCGCGGGGACGCAGCGCCCGCAGTGCGACTGGCGCAGCCAACGAGGCGCGGGGCGCGCCGCCCGGACCCCGACCCCGCGGCCGAGGAAGGCACCCGTCCTGGGTTTGAGAGTACGCGGGTGGGCACGGGCCAAGGACAGTGCCGAGGGGAGGATCAGCGCTAGTTCGGAAACGCAGGTCCGGGGCAGCGGGACCCGGGAAGAGGAAAAATGGGGGGTCCCCTCCGAACCTGGGGGAGTGGGGAGAGGGTCTCCTCCGGAGTGCGACGGGAGGCTGGGAGGCACATTCTGGGTCCAGGATAACGGGGGCGGGCAGAAGAATAAGGGAGCCCTCCGGTGCAGGGAAGAGGGATGAAAAGGTCCCTCCGGGACCCAGGAGAAGTAAGAGGGGTCCGCTTTGGGCTGCGGGCCGGGGACCACAGGATGCGAGCCGGGAGCCACGCAGGACAGGGATGAGCAGGGAGCTGGGCGCGTCCCTGCAGCGGCAGAGCGGAAAGAGCGCCCAGGTCCGCGCGCGAGGGCAGGAGAGTCCAGGACCGCCGGGGAAGGGGTGGAAGAGGCGGGACCCGCCGCAGGGGTCCCGCGGCCGCGTGTGCGGGTAGCGACGTGGAGGTCGGGGGTGTCGCGGCAGGCGAGAGAGGGCCAGTCACGCGAGGAGGGGCGGGCGCTCACCTTGGGTTTGTACAGCCACTTTCGGAACCTGTTCATCATCGCCGTGCCGCGCGGACCCGGCCCCGCGGCCCTCGCCTCCGCAGCGCTGCGCCCCGCCCGGCTGCGGCGCGGGGCGGACGCGGGGGCAGGGCCGGGCCGGGGCCCGCGCGGTGCCTGGGCGGCTGGCGCGAGCGGAGCCCGGCGCGGGGCCTGGCGGAGGGTGGCGGACAGGTGCGCGGGGCAGGTGCGCGGTCGGAGATGCTCCGCTAGCGGCGCGCAGGGCGGACCCGCAGCCGCGCAGCAGGCGAACCCGCGGGCGGACAGACGCGGGCACCAGGGCACCCGCTCCTCGCGGCTCACTGACACCCCGCGCCTCGCCGGCCACCGCGCCGCGCGCCGCACATGCGCCGACGCGCCGCGAGCCCCCTGCCCTTCCGCCCAATCCCGCGGCGCCGTGCCACGCCCCGCCCGAGGCGCGCTCCCCGAGGGCGACCCAGCGCTCCTGGGAAAGGCGAAAAACTACAAGTCCCGATGGGCATTGCGGGGAGGCGGGGCCCTGGGTGCACCGCCCTTGTCCGAGCAGGGGGCGCTGTGCATTCTGGGGCTTGTAGTCTTTCCGCAGGGAGAGCCGGAGCGCGCAAGCCGGTTGCTAGGTGACGACGTCCAAACTGCGCCCTTGAGCACACCCCCTGTCCCGGCTAGTGACGGAGGTCCCGGCTGAGCAGGCGTGAAGTGGGGGACCCGCCTGGATTTGTGAGACCCGCCGCACCCGCTGGCCCTGGCATCTGCTGTGGCTGCGGGTGGAGTGGGACGGGAGGTTGGGCGGCAGGAGCGCCCGCGAAGCCGGCCCGCAGGTAGGAGGTGGGAAAGAAGCAGGTAGGGAGCCGATAGGGAGGAGGGCGAGGCGCGTCCCCTCAGCACCAGCGCCTCTCTCCAGCAGCTTCCCATGGTCTGCAGGCGGTGCTCATCCTCCTTTTGCTTCTCATCTTGCTTTCGCTGACCACCTTTCTGGGCTTCTTCCCAGCTTCTTGATTAAAGTTAACTGTGCTTTTGTTTTCTTTTTAATAGCTACAATAAACGGTGCTTTTTATAAAGATTTTCTACCATATTCACTAGTTCCCCCAACCGTGCCCTAATTTGGATCCATAAAGACAATCACCAAAATCTAAGAACCTATTATGTATCAAGCAAAGAGCTAAAAACAAACGTGTTGAATACAAAAAACTTAAATTCCCATTGACAGCTGGAGAAACTGAGGGAGAAGATGCTGCTATGCTCTTGGCTTTAGGAGAGGGTCCAGATCAAGGACAGCAGTCCCTCAGCAGCTTCGCACTTTCCACTGACCCCACCCAGCACCTCTCTCGCGGTGTTCTGAAATGTGCAGATTTGGGGTGCAGGAAATGGAAGGAATGTCTCCCTTGGTAGAGAACTTACTCTCTGAGACTCCTGTTATTTATCCGTGGTCCCAGGACTACATGCTCTGATGGCTCTGGGTCCCTGAGCTCTTTAGTCTATGAGAGTCAATGAGACTGGGCACAGGCAGCCTCAGAGATTTCCTTGTGTGCTGGTGGTGGGCCATGTTCATTTTTGAGTGCCTGGATGATCTTCCCTACTCCCTCCAGCTACTACCAAATCACTGCTCCCCTAAGGAGCAAACACGCTACCCACCCACCCTGGGTTGCCTCTTATCTTCAGTTCTTCTGCATCTTCTTTCTGGAGCCCACTCTTGTGGACTCCAGGTCTGATTTTTCATTCTGATCAGATTTTTACCCAACTCCTCCTCCAAAGTTCTTCATCAAAGTCATTGTTGACCCCGATATTGCTAAGTCCAGTGATCAGATGCCCATCTCTTCCTGGAACTGTCAGCAGCCTGCAGCCCGGCCGAGTGCTTGCCTCCGGAACACGCCACCTTGCTTGACTGGAACAGATCACACTCCCTGCCTCTCCTCCTGTAGTTGCTCCTTCTCAGTCTTCTTGGCTGGGGTCCCCTTTGTTTCCCAGCCTCCTAACACAAGAGCTCCAGGACTCAGTCCTTGGACTCTCTTCTCTTCACTCCTTCCCTGGGTGATTTTCTGCAGTCACACAGTCTGATAAAAAACCATTTTCTCCTGACCTTTCCAAAACTTCTATCTCTAGCCTGAACATCACCCTGGGACTGCAGACCCCGTTACCTATTCTTTGCCGGTGGAAGTCTAACAAGTCCCCTTAAACTCAACATGCCCAAATGGACTCTCCATCTTTCCCCTGTAAGACCCACTCCTCCCCCAGCCAGTGCTTCTAGCATGAGAACTTGGGATAGAAACTTGGGTGCCTGCTCTCTATGGTTCTGTCCTTGGCCAACTCCAAGGCTGGGGCTGTTGCTGCTGTGCAGAGACTTCCCCCCTATGCCTCCCAGTTTGAAACTGTGCTTGGGAGGAAGGCTGGCTTCAGGGAAGTGAGTATATCAGTTAAGATTAGGTTCTTAATCTTAAGATTAAGCTAGGGGTGCCTGGGTGGCTCAGTTGGTTAAGCATCGACTCGGCTTTGGCTTAGGTCATGATTTTATGGGTTATGGAATAAAGCCCTGTGTCCGGATCCCGCTCAGTAGGGAGTCTGCTTCTTTCTCTCTCTCTGCTCCTCCCCTTGCTCATGTTCGCTCTCTCTCTCTCTCCCTCTCTCTCTCTCTCTCTCCCTAAAATAAAAAAATCTTTTAAAACTTTTTAGGGGCACCCGGGCGGCTCAGTAGGTTAAGTGGCTGCCTTTGGCTTGGATCATGATCCCAGAGTCCTGGAATCGAGCCCCACATCGGGCTCCCTGCTCTTGGGGAAACTGCTTCCCCCTCTGCCCCTCCCCTGCTCATGTCCTCTGACTCTCTCTCTCTTAAATAAATAACATCTTTTTAAAAATTTTTAAAGATTAGATTCAGCTACATGTAACAAAAACCCCCAAGATCATAGTGGCCCAAATAAGATCATTCATGTTTCCATAAAGGAGGTTAGTGGGGAGGCAATCCTGGAAGATATAGCAGCTACAGAAAGCCACCAGGGACTTGGTTCTTCTCTCTTCCTCCTCTGCCATCTTTTCCTCACAGTCCAGAATGGCTGCCCAAGTTCCTGCCATCACTTCTGAGTCCAGGCAGCAGGATGGGAAAGAGAAAAAGCATGTATGCCTCTGCCTTTTTAGAAAGAATTTCCCGAAATCTCACACCTTCATGGCATACCTAGCTGCCACAGAGGCGGGAGAATGTCATCTTCCAGCTGGGCAGCAATAAACCCAACTAAAACTTGGTGCTTTGTTACTCAGGAGGAAAGGGGGACTGGAGATTAAAAAGCAACCAGCAAAACCTGCCATGGGGGTCTGTACTTAGAGCACAAGCCTTCACAGCATGACTTGGCAAAAATCCTTCAGAGAATTTTACTCAGGCTCAAAAGCCAGGGAAAGAATATATATGAATTAATGCACATTTGGTATCTATGGAAATGAAGGCACTCTAGTGGCTGAGATTGTTGAACTGGTTTGTGTCTGATGGAATTTAAACCTTCTGTAGTCTCATTTCTTTCTATAAAGGATTTGCTAAGAAAAGAGAAGCTTTGGTCCAGCCCACCTTTAAAGTTTCCTTAAATATGAGACAGTCAAGTCTTGATTAGGGGAGTTAAATCTTGAGAATTAAATGCCACTTCCCACACCTCCGGTTTTGCCCCCATTAAAACAAAGCTGAGGAGCTAAGAGCATGTATCAGAATCAGATGACTTTACTACCTGTCTCCCACCCAGACATGTGATCATACTGCCTAAGCTCATAGGCCAACTTCAGTGAGAACGCAAAACTCCAAGGTCTCTTTTCCTGATGTCCACCTTCTTGGTGCAGCGGCTCCTTGCTGGGGTGAGGGTGCAGATCCCCTGGCCCAGGAGCCCTGGGCCTAACAGTGAGCCAGGGACCCCTCTCTCCTCCCCACAACCCCCCACAGACTCCCTTCTGCAGCCACCACCTGGCTTATGTTGTCATAGCTTCCAGTTTGTTCTATCCAGGCCAGCTCTGGATTTGGGGGACCGCTTGGGTGGTTCCCTTGCTCTTTGTGGACTTGTGTCCTGACCAAAGGGCCCCTAGGAGCATGCTTTCTCTGGAATGTTCCAGCTCCAGGACAGGAGGGAGGGCAGGGAAATCATCCACCCTGGAGCAGCTCCCCTGCATGCAGACCGCCCACATCAGCTGCTGGAAGGAGGGAGCCCTTTTCTGACTGTTCTTGGTTCCTCCGGGCTGAACTGTGTTCAGAGCAGAGGCAGGATGGTAGAGTCAAGGGCCAGATCCCATCCAGGGGCAGCAACCCCCAAGTGACAGCCAGGAGAAGGGATAAAAGATACTGCATCCTTAACATTGTTTCTATAAAGACGGACTTTTTACTTGTTGCACTCATTTCCTTGTGAGCTCTGGAATATGTGAGTGTTATTTGCCTTTATTATGTTGGCATGGTGCCTCTTTCACCCAGGAATGGCTCCCTCTGAGATGTTCTCACGAGTCAGGCAGAGAGGCTCAATCCCCAACTCCACAAGGGGTTTGTTCTCATCCACATCTACTTGCTTAGTAAATCTTGTCATATCTGTTATCCTCCACTTAAATGAAACAATAAAACTGAACTCTGTTGAACTATAGGATCTGTGGGAGCACAGGTTTTAAAAAGCACTAATATGATCTTTGGGGAGATCTATCTCTGGGTGTCAAAACCATCTTTCTGATTAAAACTACGAGTACCAGTTACGGTACTGGACCTTCTGGCACCTTTTTGTGCCCTGTCGTTTACCCCGCAGACACGGCTGCGGCACTGGCTGGGGACCATCTCCAGCAAGGGTCAGGACTCAGAGGCAGGAAAACAGGATCCTGCTCCAGCTGCTCACGGGGGCGTCACACAAGTTCGGACAAGTTCAGAGAAGGCACAGAGAAGGGACAGGCTGGGGGAGGAGGAAGCCAGCCTCCACAGGGTCTCTGTTTGCACCCAGTGTTGTTGGGATGCCTAGGAGCTCACCAGGGAGAGGATAAAGAGTGTTCAAGTTTCGGGAGACACATGTCAGGGGTGTGGGAGCCAGTGAGAAGCCTGGGTGGACAGAGCTGGGGTAAAGCAGGGGAAGCAGGAAGAGGGCTCAGGGTCTGGGATTCTAGGCCAGGAAGGGTCCCCTAAGAGCTGAGACCTTGGGGGGATTTGTTCATGGTGGCTGTTAGTGGTAGGAGACTCCCCTGACCTGAGACCACTCCTCCCCAAACCTCCCTCCCCTCAGAGGGTAGCACCGCCCCTGTCTGATCTACCAGGGGCCTTGGGTCCTCCTGCCTTTCCCCCACACTGGGCACAGAACCTACCTAATAAAATAAGGTGTTCCTGGGTCCATCAGCTGCATTAGGCGGAGAAAAACCCAATCTTGCTAGGGCAAAGATTGCAAATGGTGGAAATAAATCTCTTCCAGGACTTTACCAGAGTCAGTGTTTCCTTCATGGCCCCTGAGGCCTGTCACTGCAAGCCAGACCCGAGGAAGGGGTCCCTCAGAGCTGGGTCCTGGGCAGACCCCCTCCCTAAAGTCCAGGCCCCACACCAAGAAAAGGAACTGGCTACACGCCCCTCAGTGCCACCTTTGGCTCAGAGATTCCTTCAGGTCATGCACAGACCTCGCTCCCTTGGTACTGATCATTCATGTGCACTTTGGGGCAAGACCAGTTGTAGAAACAGGGCTGTGTCACACCAGAGTCCCCCACAGGTCTTGGCCGTTACCTTCAGCAGTTTGCCCTGGTTTCTGTAGGACCATTGGCTGGTCTCAGTGCATTTCCCTATTTCGAGAGGACTTTCCTAGTCACATACAAGAGAGGGTCCTGCTGGCTTCAGTCCCTGCAAAGCTAGGGCTGGGCCCAGGAGCAGCCCCTGAGGGGACATCCCCAGATCAGGCCTGCAGGGCTGGGTGGTGCAGGGGCCCAGGGATGCAGCCAGCAGATGGGAGAGGATGCAGACTTGTCCTGACCTTGACCAGGGCAGTGTCGAAGCTTCTTTCCCTGAGCACTCGGTAAAACCCACTCAGAACTGTGCCAGGTGCAGGGCTCCTGCTGGAGCCCCGTGTACTGGGTTCTGATGTCCTTGGCCTGCCACCTGCTGTCACCTTCCTAGAAATTCTCTTGCTTTCTGGTCCCTTGTCTGCCCCTACCGGGAAGGGTGTGGGGCCTTGCCTGTCTGCACATGCCATCCTTCTGTCCAGGTCAGAGATGGATTCCCTGCTGGGTAATCTGAGGCCACTCCAAACTCCTGTCCCTTCTGAGGCCACCTGCTCTCTCCCTCGGTGATAAAAGGCACTTGGGAGCCCCGTCTACCAGGAAACCAACCCATCCTTCCTTTCTGGAACATCTTCTCTCCTGATTCCCCTCTTCTCTTTCTGGAGTGCCTGTTAATTGGCACTTGGACTTTTTGGAGAGGTTCTCTGGTTTTCTGTGTGCTTTTCTCCTACTTTCTGCATCTTCATCTTTTTTTTTTTTAAGATTTTGTTTATTTAGGCACCTGGGTGGCTCAGTGGGTTAAGCCTCTGCCTTCGGCTCAGGTCATGACCTTAGGGTCCTGGGATGGAGCCCCACATCAGGCTCTCTGCTCAGCAGGGGGCCTGCTTCCCCCTCCCCCTCTGCCTGCTTCTCTGCCTACTTGTGATCTCTGTCTGTCAAATAAATAAATAAAATCTTTTTTAAAAAAATATTTTGTTTATTCATTAGAGCGAGAGAACACACAAGTGTGGGGAAAAGACAGAGGGAAAAGCAGACTCCCTACAGATCAGGGAGCCCAACATGGGGCCCAATCCCAGGACTCCAGGATCATGACCAAAACCAAAGGCAGAGGCTTAACCGACTGAGCCCTCCAGGGCCCCTGGACTTCTTTTTTTTTTTTTTTTTTTTGCTCTCTGGGAGATTTTCTCAACTTTACCTTCTGCCCCTTGTATTTAAATATTTTCATTTGCAAGAACTCCGTTTTCCGCCGTGGTTCCTCGTTCCTCAGATCCAATATGGCTTGTGTTTGGGAGGGGGTGTGCTTGAATCTGGGCTTGAACTCTGCTCCTCCTCTTGCTGGCTTGCTTCAGTGTTTCGTGTCAGAGGTTCTCTGAGGCGTCCAGTGGTATTTGGTCCTCACTCTCCTTAAAGCACTAGGGACTCAGCCAGTGGCCACATCGGCTGAGATAGGCTGTCTCCCTGGGGACCCTAGTGACAGTTTGCTTTTCTGCCCTGTCTCGCCTGGGGGGCCTCGGCTGGGGGCTGCTATCTAGAGCCATCCCAAGTTGTTGGGGGTGAAACAGAGGTGCCTCAATGGTCCCCAGGGCACTAGCAGCCTGGCTCTGCCAACAGAAGGTGCCTGGGAAGACCAGCAGGGGGGCGGCAGGTGGGGAGGGAGCCCCTACTGGGCCTGTCCACCCCCCTCCAAGGACAATTTGGGGGTTACCTGTTCGAACTGGTTCCTGGGGGCCCAGCCCCACCCCAAACAGCTTCTCCAAGGTCTCCCAGAGAGGGTCTCTGGGCAAACCGGTCTCCTGGAGGTAGTATGTTTCTGGAATGTTCAGTGCCCATACCAGGTCTGGCTACTTACCAACTGTGCATTCTCTCTAGGTGTTGGGTCCTTCGTCTTTAAAATGGGGGTGTTGGCTCTGGTGACCCGAGGATTCTTTTTGCTCCAGCCTTTTGGGATTAGGTTACCCACCACTCTGGGCAAGGCCTGCTGCCTAGACAGTCACTGAACCCCACCTGGGCTGAGAGATGCTCAGAGCTCCCCCCACTCCCAGGGGTTATCCCTACCTTTGCACAGTTGTAGGCCTTGGGGCCACATAGGGTGCCTGAGAGCCTCCAGGGGCTGTGGGTGAGGGCCCCCCAAGGCCAGCCTGGGCCCTGCAAGTAGCAGAGGCCTGCAGGGACGCAGTCCCGGAAGTGGGCCGAGATCACCCAGCTGGGGTTCCTCTTTCCCTCTAACACGCCTCACTGTGAGAGGCCCCAGGCTCACCAGGGATGGCCGTCTGTGGATAAGGGATCTGTGGCTGCCTTTGCCACCTGCTGAGGCTGTGGAGCATGTGACCTGGAGTGGTTTGCTTTTAGGGTCTTGCCCTGGGAAGATGGCCTACTATGGAAAATGCATTGAAACTGTCATTGAGCAATTGAACAAATTTCAGCCTGAGAAGGACAGTCCTGAGCAGTTCCTGGAGGCAACGTCCACAGCCCTACAGGTAGGGACAGAGGGCAGCTCGGGGCTTGCTGGGAGGCGTGCCCATGACACCTGTCATGTAGCTAGTTACCTTCTAGCAATACAACATCAAATTCCTTCCTCACAGCTGCTTCCCTTCTGACCTGGGGAGAGGCCTGCGCACAACTCCTGGATGTGCTTGGTGTCACTGTAGGTCACAACAATGACCCTTCAGGGGCAGGTTACCATGTGTGACCTCAAGAGGCACTCTTGGTGATCAGAGTGTCACCCCAGTGTTGTGAAAAGAAATAAGGCCTCCGCAACCCAGGACATGCCTGCGCGGTACTATCCCAAACCAAAAATAGGGAAGAGTCACCTTGAATGGGCCACCACTCTGAAGAGTGGCGTCCTTCTTGGGGCAGCTCTGCACGGACAGCGAGTGGGCTAATTGGCCTTCCACAGAGCAGTGAGGCCCAAAGGAGCCCCCCACCCCTGCCGCTCCTTCCTCTTGTGACCCATACCTGGAAGAAACAAGGGACCTTCCCCTTGGCAACTCAGCTCTGTCCCTGTGCCCCAGGATGGTCCCTGTCCTTTTCTGCCCCAACTGCAGCCCACCCCCATTTCCAGCATGTACAGAGACCACTCAGCGGGATCCCAGGATGGGAGCGGTGTGGCTCTAGCCCCTCCCACCCCCTCAGCAGCCCTCGGAGGCCTCGCTGGGATCAGGTCTCTGGCCTTGTGTCCGCCGGCCATGTGTTGAGGGCGGAGCCTAGGGAGCAGGAGGGTGCGTTGTGGGGGGACCTACCTTCAGGACTTTGGGAACATGGGTCCCATTGGAAAATCTGTGGGATAGCTCACCGAGAACAACTGCACCTACAGTGGCTTGAAGGTGGGCTGGGCTGTGGTGTGAACGCCACAAACTTCTTCTGCGAGTTTGCCTCCGATTGCTTTACCAGGGCCCTTGGGAGCTATTCAGTGCCCACCCCCTGGGGGACAGCTGTGACCAGGCCCCGCCTGCACCCCCCCCAACCTGCTCAGCTGCAGCCTTTGCCGGGCCCCAGGCCACAGACGGACTCCCTTTCACTTGGGGTGTGGTAGAGATTCTCCTCCTTCATGGGCTGCCTGTGGTATGGCAGCCTGAAAACGTAGAGGCAGGATGGGGTGGGTGGGCACTGACAGCTGAAGGGTCCGGAGCCCTGGGCGGTATGCACACAAAAAGGCTGGAGGGGTTCCAGCAACCAGAGCCTCTCCCACAGGAGAAAGCTTGGGACTCGGCTGACCCAGGGCCTGCTCCCAGAGTCACTCAGGAGAAGACTGGGCAGGGCTTAGGGAACACTCCTCCCCCCAAGGCCCCTGCACCCCTCTTTCGAGCTCTTGCCCTCAGAGCCTAGGTGTGGTGGGGAGGTGGCCAGGCCACAATGCTCCGGCCCCAGGAGGAACTGGCCTCCCCAACGCCTGCTTGCAGCCTGGCCCCTTGGGCTATTCCAGGGCACGGCTGAGCTTCTGCCTGCCACGGGTCTTTCCCAGCAGCCATGACTGCTGTTAGTCTTCTTGTCCTAAAAGGAAGACCTCCCTTGAGGGTCTCAACTTCCACTTCTGAGAAGGCTCCTTGGTGTCCCTGCTGTGTCCGAAGCTCCCCTGCCTGCGCCCCTCCAAAACTTTCCCCCACTGCTCAGCACAATCAATGGAGTTACTATCCTTATTTCTAAATAACAACTGTTACAGAAAGTTGCGTTTGTTACAACAAATCGTGTGGGGTGTTTTTCCCCACAACCAACAGATTATTATGGGTAAGCCCCACGTGATTCCGCCCACCCCGCTCCGTGTGCGTTTCTGTGGGGAGGGAGATCAGCACGGCGTCCGCGCCCCAGAGAGCCGCCTGGGATCTCTGCGATGGGCACAGATGCTCACACCAGGCAGAGAGGCAGCTGGACCTCCAGATCCTTTCAAATGTCCACCTCGAGTCCAGGCAGCTGGGACAACACACTCTTGTCTCCAGCTGTCAGAAAATTGGTGCAATCTGCTGCTTTTGTTGGACCAAAGCTCAAGACTGCCACCTGACAGAGAATGACCTGGCATGTAAACGGGCCAGCAGTCCAGGGAATGGCAGGTTTCTTGGTTCAAAAAAGATAAATTGCAGTCCTAACCACTGGTTACCTGTGAATGTGACCTCACCGAGAAACACTGTCTTTACAGATATCATTAAGAATCTCGAGATAAGATCATCCTTGATTCAGGGTGAGCCCCAAATCCAGTGACTAGCATCCTTGTAAGAAGAGGGAAATCTGGGCACAGACACAGAGACACAAGGAAGAAGTCCATGAAACCTCAGAGGCAGAGTTTAGTGATACATCTATGAGCTATGGA
Organism: Lontra canadensis; assembly: GCF_010015895.1. NCBI lineage: Eukaryota > Metazoa > Chordata > Mammalia > Carnivora > Mustelidae > Lontra > Lontra canadensis. The sequence continues at coordinate 66,119,372 of NW_022630995.1, read as the reverse complement.
TACTGGGACGATTGAAACCACCCAAAGCAAGGAAGAAACACGGCATGGACTCTCCCTCTGGTCCCCAAGAAGGGACCGATCTCCCAACATCTCACTTTTGGAATTCTGTCATTCCTATTGTTTTCAGCTGCAAAGTGGGTGGCAATTTGTTAAGCAGCCCCAGGACATTTGCACAGACAGGGAGCCTGCTGAGGGATGCCAAGGACAGAGGCGCCAGGTTGGCACACTCTGGGTGGCTGCCAGAATGCTGGGCTCTGGGGACAGGTGGAGAGGAGCGCACCTGAGGTGGTCAGATGGAGCCTGGCTAGAAGGGCTGGGAAAGGTCCAGGGACTTGTGGGCTGGGGGAAGGGTGCGCTGACTTCCTCTCTGCAGATCGATCTATAGATCACACAGGGATCCGTCACCACTTCAGACATGTGGTGCTGAGACATGGGGCTGAGCCTCTCCAGATGCCAGTCTCCAGAGTGGCCTGAGAGCAATATGGAGGAACCGACTGGAGCTGGAGAAGGGAGGCAGGGACAGGTGGGGACGAGGGTGATGGTGCCAGCAACCAGGCATGCTGCCAGCAGGCATCCTGCTCTGGCCAGAAAGCCTGGTTCTCCTGTGCTCCCTGGAAAGGCCCTCAGGGTGGGATGGGAATGAGGAAGAGCTCCTCCCTCCACCCTCTGCCCCACCCCATGCTCCCAGCTCTGACCCCCCCCACAGTTAATGTCACTTGGGAACAGGCATCATTAGAGCACCATGATGGTGGGTGGACTTGAGAGTTTCCTGTAGGGGGACGGATGCTGGGGGGCAGTACTCTCTAGGTCCTGCCTTGGGCTATTCTGTCCCCTCCTGTGCACTCCCAGAACCCCACATGGCCAGCCGGCATGACAGCTGGGCCACCAGGCTGGACAGGTGGGGGCGTGCTGGGTAGAGCAGACAGCATGGGGCCTCCGCAGAGCCCATGAGGTCTCAGCAGCCTCCAGCAAGGGTCTGCCTTTGAGAGTGAGCACCTGAGGGCTGGGAGGTTACGGAGAATGGGGATCTGCCGGACAGAGGGGTCTGCATGAGCCAGGCGCAGCGGAATCCTGACCTGTGGCAGGCGCTATGTGGGCGCGGTGGCCCAGTGGGGCCTGAGTGCATAGAAGCTTGGACCTGGGGCCATTGTGGCAGCTGGTGGGCAAGGACAGGCAGGCAGGTGAGTCCTGAGCAGGAGAAGGGAAAGGTCAGCACAGGGCTGGCAATAGAGGCACTGGACAGCTGTTCAGTCCCAACAGTGCAGGGGTGAGGCGGGGCAGGGAGAGGCCCAGCTGAGCACCCAGCCCAGCACCCCCAGCCAGGGAGAGAGGTGCTGGGGAGGGTAGCAAGGGGAAGGGGAGGGGGGCTCGTGCAGGAAGGTAGGGGGGAAGGCAGGGGCCAGGGGCCAGGGGCCTGAAATCACCAGCCATGGCCTTGCCTGGGAGGCAGCAGGTGCCAGAGGCCACATCCCAGAACGTTGTCCCAGAACATCGTTCTCATTCTTCTGGTCGGTAGCTTCACAGGAGGCCCGGGCTCAGGAAATCATTTTTGTTTGAGTTTCAGTGCCTCGTTTATTGACATCAAATATCCAAAATCCAAAAGGTCTAAAATTGTGTCCATTGGGGAGGGAGGATTCTCCCTCCCCCACCGGCCCTCCTGGGAGACAAGCAGAGACCAGTATCCTGTAGTTCCTTCCAGAGACCGTGAAGGCCTCTCTCGCAGAGACACTACATGTGTCAGAAATTACATCTACATGGTATCTTTTACATATAAAAACAATATCACTTTTGTATAAAATTTTCGGACAGTTTTAGCCATTGGTAGCCCCTGGTCGCACAGTCCTGCACTTGGCCGTTAGCCCTGAAGCTTCCCCGGGAGCTTGTTCCATGTCTGTGGATGCAAGAACATCCTCCTGCTGGCTGTGACCATCACACAGCCATCTCTGGCTGATGGGCTTGGAGGTCCTTTCTGGTATTTCAGGGTGAGAAGCACCACAGGGCTGATGGGTGTGCCTGGGCCTCTGCAGCTGGGATCATGTCCCAGAAGAGGCAGCTTCTCCATGAGAGAGAGTGAGCCATGGTGAGCTCTCTAGACACAGCCAGCCGACCGTGTCCTCGGCAGGCAGGGAGTGTCTGTTCCCCTCCAGCCCGGCTTACACACTGCTCTGGCAGCTGGTGTCATCATTGCCAAAAAGGTGCGAAAGAGTGCTCGGGGTAGTTCTAATCAACATTATTTTGGTTTTGAAACAGTATGTGTTTCTGTGTCTGAACTATCTGCTTGAACATGTATCTTTTGGGAAATAGTGTTTGACTATGAGACAATCCCAGAAAGCAATGGCTTGAAGAAATTAGAGGTATCTTTGCTCACGTAGGAAGCAGTCTGCAGACAGGCGGTCTAGGGTGGGCTCAGTGGCTCCCTGGTGGCTTTAGGAATGCATTCTCCTTCCTCTCTGCTTGGTGCTCCTACCTCTATCTTTCAGTCACAAAACAGCTGCCCTGCCTCCAGCATTGTATCCATATCCCAGGTAAGAAGAGGAGAGAGGCAAACAGCACAAGGCAGGTGCCAGGTGAATCTGCCTAACTTTCTAAGAGCCTTTTTGGAAGCTACACCGGGCAACCTGCCATTAAATCTCATTGATTAAAGCCCTTTACATGGCTCCATCAGCAGGGGGCTGGAAAAAATTCGGGCCGAGCACACCATCCACGATGAGATAGCATTCTTCTATTGGACAGCAGAAAGGGAGAAGGGGTTGTGCCAACATCTGGCAGCCCCAACGTTCTCTCTGTGCTCTTCTCCCTGGCTTCAGTCTTGGCATCACTGATGGCCAGGGCTCCTAGGTATTCTGCCACATGCTGAAATCCGCACCCAGGCCCCTTTCCTGCCCTGGACCCTGGTCTCGCCCTGCCCTAACTCTGTGGTGCCGGCAGGCAAGCCGGTCTAGGAACTCCTGCAGGAGGCAGCTGGTGATAGTGGAACATGGGCAGCCTTGCAGGCCTCTGGGTCCTCTGCCCCGCAGGCCTGGTCCCCTCCCAGGACTGTCCATGAAACTCTTATCCAAGGGCTGGCTGACCTCCCTGGGGGCCAGCCGGGGGCCGTGGACTTGGGAGTCCTGAACTGGACCAAGGCCCAAAATGGTACACAACACTGTGTCTCCAGGATGGCCACCACCCTCTAGGTTCTGTGACCAAGGCTAGCTTGGGGTTAAGGGTAAGCTCTGGTATTGGGGCCCTCTCTGCAACTCAACCTGGCCCTACCTCCTTTCAGGAAAAGCCTGGTCAGCCCAGCCAACCCAACCCCAGCAACCCTCCGCCGGCCTGGCTAGAAGGACCTGGTCTGGAGCTCAGCGGCCTCTGACCCATGTCACCCCACCAGGCCTCAGTCTCCCCTCTGTGACCAGCTGGGTTCCCTGGGGGCAAGGACCTGGCCCTGGACCCAGCCTAGCCCATGGGCCAGGGTGTCATTTACTGCTTGGCTCTGCATCTTCCAGGACCCCTGGGCCCTGTGCAGCCCTGCCTGACCTCCTTGCCTGGGGCATGATGGCATGAGGGCTTCCAGCCTCAGGCTCAAGGCTCTGACCTTATTAAAAATACAGACTCCCGCTTCCCAAACGCAGATGTAATGAATGAGAAGCAGAGTCACTGTTGTCTGAGCCTCAGAGGCAGGCGTCCTGCAGAGTCATCAGCCTCGCTCCAGCCCCGCTGACTCACTGCTCTCCTGCCTGCCAGCGGGGCCGCTCCGGGCTTCCTCGGGCTTTCTCAGACAATGAACAGCCCAGGGGTCAGGGGACTGTGCAGGGAAACTGATGCAGAAGCCTGGCTGGATGGAGACCCCGCTCTGCACCCAGCCTGTGCTCAGCGAGGTCTCTGGGTCCCTACCATTGCCCACAGAGACAGGACTTTGTGTTCCTGTTCTCATGAGCATCAGGGTGAGATTCTCGCAGGGATGGGCGATCAACTGCCAGTATGCGCAGGGGCAAGGGGCTGGCCGACGTCTGACTGTGGTGGGGTCCGGAACACCTCCCAGGTCAGGTAGTACCTGAGCACTCCTGCTGGGAGTGAAGGAGCAAGTGCGCAAGGAGGAGCATTGCAGGCAGAGGGAACAGCTAGTGCAGAGGCCCTGAGAGGACATCCTACATGCCGAAGAAGCAGAGGGAGGCCAGTGTGGCTGGAGTGGGGCCAGGGTTGGGTACGGACTCAGAAGAAGACTCACTGGCTATGATAAGGACTCCTTCTGGAAGGTTCTATAGAGGGACAGACATGATGTCACTTCCATTTTAAAACAATTGCTTGGTGGCCAGGTTGGAAATAGAGGATAAGCAAGAGGAGAAGCCAGAAAGCAGCCTGGCTCCCTTAGCCATCCCTGAGGCATTGGGTGGGAGCAGAGGGAGCCATCGGGGGTTTCTTCTGAACAGCTGAGAGTGTTTGGTTGGGAAGGCTAGGAAGGGGCAGGTTTGGGCAAAGCCCAGGAGACCAGCCTCCTGCATGACCACAGACAGACAAGTGAGGGGAGGACCAGGAGCAGACAGAGCTTTCTGGAGTCCAGGGAGGGCTGGCTGGGTGAGGGGCCCCATGGGCTGTGTGCAGACAGTGAAGAAACTGGGCAGGAGGGATGGGCCCTGAGACAAGGAGCCTGCAACGGAGCCCGTGAGCCAGGCTGCCGGCAGGAGCTATGAGTGTGAGAACATTGCTGCCAGGGCCTCTTCCAGGCACTGAGAGGGGTCAGGGATTTAGTACAGTGGTGCTCAAGCTCAGAGCTCCAGTCTGGAGCGGCCTGGAGCTGCATCACCTCCAATGGGGCAGGAAGAGACACGTTGTCTCCCTTGCTGTGCTGTCCCTCCTGTAAGGGCAGGACCAAACTTGGGCGCAGAGCCCCCTGAAGAACATGGTCCCTGGGCTTCTAGCCCCCGTGGTACCAGTGGGAATGACACTGTCTGCCAAAACAACAACCAGATGTCTCACGCACACCTGTGGGGGACACAGACTCTCCAATGTCCTGTGGCTTGTCCAGGAGCCCTCAGGCCATCTCATTTCTGTTTTCTTAGCATGAAAACAGGAAGAAACCATAAAGGAAAAGATAGATTTGACCCTCCCCCCCAAAAAAGAGAAACCTCTGTGTGCTCTGTGTGCCAAAAAATACTTTATATAAAGTTAAAGGACAAATTACAAACTCAGAAAAATAACTATCATAATAGCGCGCACATTTTTTACCTCACTATATAAAGAGCTCATGGGGCGCCTGGGTGGCTCAGTCATTAAGCGTCTGCCTTCGGCTCAGGACATGATCCCAGGGTCCTGGGATCAAGTCCTGCATCAGGCTCCCTACTCAACAAAGAGCCCGTTTCTCCCTCTGCCCCTCCCCCTGCTTGTCCTCCCTCTCCCTCTCTCTCTCTCAAATAAAATCCTTTAAAAAAAAATAAAATAGAGGGGCACCTGGGTGGCTGAGTGGGTTAAAGCCTCTGCCTTTGGCTCAGGTCATGGTCCCAGGGTCCTGGGATCAAGCCCCATATGGAGCTCTCTGCTCAGCGGGGAGCCTGCTTCCTCCTCTCTCTCTGCCTGCTTCTCTGCCTACTTGTGATCTCTGTCTGTCAAATAAATAAATAAAAGTCTTAAAATAAAATAGAGAGCTCATAAAAATGATTAAGAAAAATATTGTCCCAATAAAAAGTTAGCCAAGAATGTAAATTGGTAATTCACAGAAGTACAAATAAATGTCCGGTAAACAGAGGAAAATTTCACTGACAAGAAAAAAGTTCAAACTAAAACAACAAGATACCAAAATGTATCTAATAGATTGGCCCCCCAAAAAAACTTTCTTGTTTTTTTTTTAAATTTTATTTATTTATCAGATAGAGATCACAAGTAGGCAGAGAGGCAGGCAGAGAGAGAGGGAAGCAGGCTCTCTGCTAAGCAGAGAGCCTGATGCAGGGCTTGACCCCAGGACCCTGGGATCATGACCTGAGCTGAAGGCAGAGGCTTTAACCTACTGAGCCACCCAGGTACCCTGCAGGTGGGTTTGTTTTGATGTGCTTTGCACCTGTCGGGGGCTGGTCTGAACTTTTACTTCATCCTGCAGGACCGGTCTTGGGGCCCGCATTCTCAATTCTTCAGGGCATCAGGGCATGGCAGACTTGCCATCCCCGCCCCACGGGAGACAGCGACTCCCGCCACTGACATGTAGGCTCCTACCCTTTCCCCTTGCCCTGCACTTTTTCATATACGTCCAGATACCTTTAGGCATCCCAAGCAGCGTAGTGCTCACAAAATCTTCACATTACAATTGAAATGGCAGGTTTTTTCTTTTTTTGTTTTTAAAGATTTTATTTATTTATTTGACAGACAGAGATCACAAGTAGGTAGAGGCAGGCTGAGAGAGAGAGGGAGAAGCCGGCTCCCTGCTGAGCAGAGTGCCCAATGTGGGGCTTGATCCCACGACCCTGGGACCATGACCTGAGCCAAAGGCAGAGGCTTTAACCCACTCAGCCACCCAGGCGCCCTACATGGCAGGTTTAATACAACATGTATGAACTAGTCTAAACTTCACAGCACAGGATGATACTGGATTTTTTTTCTTCCAAAGAGGAAAAGCTTGGACATACATTCAAGGATGATACAGGATTATTTTTCTTTCTTCTAAAGTGGAAAAGCTGAACATACGTTCCAGCACCGACGGAAAACATTTTGTCTTTCCATGTAAACCGTGCGAGGTCGACATCCCAGCAGGCTCAGTTAGGGCACGGGAGAGCCGGGTGACAGAGACCAGCCAGACACAGGCAGAAAGCACCAACGTTCCAAATTGAGAAGAACAAAGCAGATGATGGGGGGAAAACGCTTGAAAAATTTTCTTCTCAAATGCCCTGAACTTTTCTTGTGTGTGGGCATCTCCTGCATTTTGGATGGTTCCCTTCCATTCCCAGAAGTGTGATTGCTGGACTGAAGGGCATGGTTGGGGGGTGGGTATAAGGTGCCCGAAAGGTGTTCCCAGACTGCTTGCAGGAAAGGCTCCTCAGCACCTGCTCCCCTCCCCCATGCCAGGCCTCTGTGCAGCCATGCGGGCAGTCCTGGATGTCCTTTTTCATTCTTCTTATTTTCAAAAGCTCAATTCCTTTTTTGAATAAGCGCATGCAAATACAGGTTACCAACCCCCAGATGTTGCAGTCTCCCCAGTGTGACCTCCCACCAGGTACAGTCTGTCTCCTCTGCCTCCTTTACTGGTAATTCCTGCCTGGTCTGCATACCCAACGAGTTCCCCAGAGGCTGCCTTACCATTTTCTTATTTCTCTGGGGGTTACTTTTTTAACCTTTACAAGAGCTTCTTCATCTTTCTTATTGTGGTGAGACACACGTAAGGCAGACTTCACTGTCTTAACCATGTTAAATACAAGGTTCATCAGCATTAAGTATCTTCACCTTCCGCAGCAGTCCCCACCCGTCCAACAGAAACCGTCCCCATGAAGCCCCAGCTGCCCATCCCTGCCCCCAGCCCCCAGCATCCTGCTTTTCTGTCTTGGGAGTCTGACTTCTCCAGGGACCTCCCATTCGTGAAATCACACATTTGTCCTTTTGGGGCATTCGTTTTAATGCATCATTTCCATGTTTCTTTCTTTTTTTTTTTTTATTTTTTTTTAAGATTTTATTTATCCATTTGACAGAGAGAGATCACAAGTAGATGGAAAGGCAGGCAGAGAGAGAGAGAGAGAGAGAGGGAAGCAGGCTCCCTGCCGAGCAGAGAGCCCGATGCGGGACTCGATCCCAGGACCCCAAGACCATGACCCGAGCTGAAGGCAGCGGCCTAACCCACTGAGCCACCCAGGCGCCCATCCATGTTTATTTCTTTCTCTGGCCCCATCCTGAGGTGGGCGGACCCGCTGGGTGGGAGGCTCTGCCCACAGCTATGGGGGCGGTACCCTGGCTGAGCTCTTCCCCTGCACGGAAGGGCTCCTGGCCCTGGCCCGTGGCCCCCTCCCACTATTTCTCTCCTAGACCCTGAGCCCCCAGAAGCAGGCATTCATTTTGGAGCTGCTGTCTGGGTGCCTCGAGTACCGGAAGCTGCTGGCCGTGGTGGTGGACGCCTTCTACGTGCGGGCCGGCTGGTTGTGCCCACGGGCCGACTACAGCCTCTTCCAGGGTAGGTGTCCCTGCGGGCCAGGACTGCAGCCCTTGTGACAAGGGCCCCAGACTTGCAGCAGCAGTGATGACCTGGGGAAGTTGGAGTGCACGGACCCTCCTCAGGTTCCTGCTGTTTCCACGGCACTCCTGCTTTCTGGGGTCTCCCATGGGCCCTCAACTCACTGGGTCTTCAGGGATGCCCGTGAATGCACAGGCCAGGGTCCACCTGACAGACACAGACACAGACTCTGGGCCTACTGAAGAGCACAGGGCTCCTGTCCCAGGGGACAGGGCATGGGGACTGAGGGGTACTGGGGGGCTGAGCTTGGTGGCCAGAGGTCAGGTCCGGAGCTGGCTCCTGGGCCCTGCCCACACCCACGACACTCCGGTCGAGTCCACTGCGCATCGCTGCCCCACCTACCTGTTGGTGTAACCAACAGTCCCTCGGACGGCCCTCACCTGGCCCAGGGAGTTCAAGTTCCAGTTGGTTCGAGGCTACTTGGTCTCTCAGAATTAACAAACAAAAATCCAAAATGATTTTACTTCTACACGACCTCATTTTTGCAATCCTGTCATCCTGTCATTTTCCCGGGCTGCCAGGTGGAGCAGCTGCCCTGACAGTGGTGGGGCCTGGGGCCTGTGGTGCACCTGTCAGGCCCTGGCCTCTGGCTGACTTCCCCAAGATCCAGTGCTGGGGGGCGGGAGGGGGACCCCCCAGGATCGGCCCCACGCTCACCAGCCCTGTCTCCTTAGTGATCTGCTACCTGGCCATGTTCCAGCTGCAGGAGCTTGGCTTTCAGCTCTTCTGTGACATCGTGAGGGCCCAGCCCGTGGACAAAATGCACAAGGTGCGGCCCCTCCACACACCCTATGTCTCCGCCTTGTTCTTTTAAGATTTTGTTTATTTGACTGAGAGAGAGAGCGCGCACGCACACAAGCAGGGGGAGAAGCAGGCAGAGGGAGAAGCAGGCTCCCCGCTGAGCAGGGAGCCTGATGTGGGACTTGATCCTGGGACCCCGAGATCACAACCTGAGCCAAACGCCAATGCCGACACACGACTCTTGTGCTGCCTGGCCTGCCCCCAGTAAGTGACCTGTCCCCAAGGCCCACCGCTCACAGTGCAGTGAGCAGTGACCAGACAGAGACGTCCTATTTCCTTGTCCACTTGAAGCTCTCCCTGGGGACTGCAGCATGTGGCCTCCCCTTCCAGCTGGTTTTGCGGAGCCTGACTTGAGTGGTCTGGAGTGGTCCCCTGACTATACAAGGCCCTCCAAGCTGGAGTGTGGCTTCAGCTTGGAGGACCCCCTGACAGAGAAGCCCCCCAGCAGGGCGTGGCAATCCCTTCACCAAGGGCTAGGGCCTGAGCTTCATCTCAGCAGGGCAGACAGCTCCTCCTGCGGCCACGGCCTCCCCAAGCGACAGCCAGCCAGCTCTACAAAAGCCTCCAGCTACCCAAGATGGCCAGCCTCCCCTGAGAAGCTAAACTGTGCTGTGCCTTCTAGAACCAGTACTGTTACACTTGAGGGCTGTGACTGGAAAGCAGCCGTTAGGAGCCCCCAGCCGCTGGAAATTCCTGCTGCGGCGGGGTCCGAGCCATCCCAGGGCACACATCCTCAATCCCTTGAGGGTAGCTCGCTCCTGGGGCCCATCACCATCACTGTCCTGGGCGAGCAGAGGCAGAATGCAGAAAACAGGGCAACTCCGTTCTTGAATTCTGGAGCCAACGGGGTGGGGGTGGGGGAGGCAGACCACTGTCCGTCTGTCTCTACCAAGAACTCTCCAGAAGTGGGGGGTGCGGGGCCCCTGGGTAGCTCAGTGGGTTAAAGCCTCTGCTTTCAGCTCAGGTCATGATCTCAGGGTCCTGGGATCAAGCCCCATATGGAGCTCTCTGCTCAGCGGGGAGACTGCTTCCCCCTCTCTCTCTGCCTGCCTCTCTGCCTACTTGTGATCTCTCTCTCTATCTCTGTCAAATAAATAAATAAAATCTTTAAAAAAAGAAAAAAGTGGGGGGTGGGCCGTGCAGGTCCTGGGCAGCTGGCTCAAGCACAGGCTCCCCACCAGCAGGGGTGGGCCCTGCTTGGCCGGGGCATGCTACAGGACTGGGGTGGGCTGCCCCAAATTCCCAGATACCATGTGCAGAAGCCCGTACGGTGAGGGGCAGCTCCCCAGAGTCCAGAGGGCAGGGGTTAGACATCTGTCTCTGTTATGGGGAGAGAGGGTCTGTCCTGAAGGGCTTCCTGCCTAGGTCTCCTCTCATGGTATGTTAGCCGCACCCACCCTCTGGACGCTGGCTTTCTGTGGGAGGGGACATGGGGGGGTTGGGGCCCAGGTTGGGGGGTTGGGGCCCAGGACCACCCCCAGTGGTTCCTGTTTCTCCCTTAGTTCCTCGGGTTCTTCTTCAACCCCTTAAACCTGTGCTCATGGATCAGGGATGAGTGGAGCCTCATCTATGAGACCGCCCATGTGAGAGAGAACTGGATCGACCCCCTGATGAGGTGGGCCATGCTGGGGGCCTCCCTGCAGCCCACCCCACAAAGCCACCCTCACTGCCTGTCCCCATGTACCCTGACAGGCTTGGGCAGATACTGGTTTCATAGGTGCAGGCGACGACCCTCAGAAGGACAAGCATGGGGGGCAGGGTAAAGCTGCCCCCCATTGCTTCCCTTCTGATAGGGCCTGGGGGGGGGGCTCCACCTTGTCTTCTTGGGGCCTGAGAGACTGTTTGGGACAAGCAGACCACCTTAGGTACAGTCCAGGGGAGGCAGAAGTCCTGTGGGAAGGAAACTGGCCCTGGGGCCGTGGGGTGTCCCTGGAGCTACCCTGCCCCGGAAGAAAGGCCTCAGAGTCCTCAGTCCCAGCCAGGCTGGATTCACCGTCCATCCACAGGGCTGCCAGCAGGCGCTCGGGCTGCAGGGCCTGAGAGCTACCTCTGGGTCAGTCTGCTTCCAGGGTACCCTGACCCCTGCCCCCAGCCCCATGCAGTCCTACTGTTCCTAGACCTGGGGAGACCCCACTCCCTGTTGGCCCTCGGACAGGCTCTTCTTTCCTCTGGGGGCTGCGGTCCTCAAGCTGGGGCAGGAGCTATCCAAGGCATGATGCCTGCCCTCAGGGGAGCCCCATAGGTCAGGCTGGTGGTATGGGCAATGCCCTGCCCAAACCTTGCTCCGGGACACCCCCGCCCCACCCCTGGAGCCCCTTCTCCAGCTGTCACCAACAGCACAGCTCCAAGAACTTTCCAGCACTCTCCAGCTTGTCCTGGCCTCTGTCCCCTGGGCCATGTGCTGGCCCAGATTAGCTTCACATCCCCACTGCTGCTCCTCTTCAGATCGCTGGGCCCCCGCAGTGAGGATCACTCTGGCCCCGTCCCTCCAGCTCCCCATTCACTCGCTCACCAGCATGGCTTGGGAACGCAGGGCTTCGGACCCTGCTTCCCCACCTGCTGTGTGATTCTGGGAGGGGCTGGTACAGTGCCAACGTTGGAGCCATTATCACCCCACCCCGAGGTAGACTCCGGGCGCTTGGGGGCATCCTTTGGATCCCAAGGACCACGCCCTCATTGACCTGCTTTGCAAGTGGCCGTAAGTGGCTGCTCCCACCTTTGCCTTCAAGATGGCAGCCGGAGGTCCAGGAGCTGATCCACCAGCTGGAGGAAGTGATGGCCAATCAGCTCCCTCGTTCAAAGACCAAGGCCAGGGTCACAGAGCCCAAGGAGTTCAACCTGACTGTCCCCCGGCCCCGCGCCATTCCGGTCCCCGAGCCAGTCCCTGTCGTGGCCAAGTCAAAACCAGTAAGTGTAGGCATTTGCTGTGGGCACAGGCTGTGAGCCAGGGGCTGGCTGGCTCTCCCCAGGGCCGAGGGCACTCTGGTCCAGACTAAGAGTGTTTGATGACCCCTCCTGCCAATCCAGAGCCTGCCTGGTAGATTCCTGGGCTCCACATACTGAGCTCTGGTCAGGGATGTGAAATGAGGCTGGGGGACCACGGGGCTCAGGCTCCTCTGGACTGGGGACTTGCAGCCTGTTGCAGGATACCTCTCCCTCCCCGTTACATCACACACAGTGCAACATGAATCCCCAGATTCTCTTCTGTGCTCTCCAGGCCACAGGCCGGCAATAACATCTATCTGTGTGACCCCAGTCAGATCGGCCTGCCCCGTCCCAGCACCTTTGCACATCTGTCCCCTCTGCCTAGACCTCATCCCCTCCCTCTCTTCTCCCTCTCCCTATCTTGCTGACACATCCTGCCAGTCAGGATGTTTTGTATTGCAAATAACAGGAAAAAGCTCTTTCTGGGTTAGACTGCAGAGAACTGGCTGCCTCTGGTTGGATCAGCATTCTAGCTGTGCTTCTGCGGGTCCCCGTCGTCTTTGGGCAAACGTCCATCATTGTAGTGAACCATCCAGGCCATGAGAGGACATGTAGGGCCAAGAACTCCACGACCCGCTCAGGTGGCATGCCTCCCCTTGAGCGGATCCCCTGATCAGGGTGCGGTGGTCCCTGCCCCAAGCACCTGTATGACTCAGCTTCCTGGAACAAATCTGGTTTCCTCACAGAGTTGAGGAATGTGTGGAGGGTAAGGGGGTGGTGCTGGGGGACCCCAGGATCCCAGCCCACTTCCACCACCCTTAGGTCACTGCAGCTTGTCTGCGCAGAGAAGCTTTCTGTAAACCCCTCACCTGTGTCAGGTCCCTCCAGTAGTTGGATGCTCCTTAGACACACAGGGCAGAGGGCCAGGAGTGAGGGTCTGCAGCACAGGGCTTTTTGGGCTGTCCCTGCCCCACCCCCCCACGGACACTGCCCCCTGCAGGCTTGTGAGGTTCCCTGTGACCAGACCCAATGGAGACTTCTCAGGTCCCTTCCCTTCCCTTCCCTGGGCTCCAGGACACTCACTTTCCTGGGCTCTGTGACACTCTCCTGGCCTCAACTGCCCCTCCCGGCCTCCTCCCTTGTCTGCTGGCCACCCAGTCACCTGCCTGCTCCTCCATTGTCTCTTGGGCCTGGGCACTAGGCTCGGCCACCTTCCTTCTTGCTGCAGGCCTGACGTCCTTCCCTTCCCTCCCTCCCCTCACCAGCACCCAAGGAATCCCAATCAGAGCTCAGCAGCTTCCCTTCTAGCCCTGCCCCTCCCGCACCCTTAGCCAGCTGGCCATGGCCCGGCACCTCTACGCTCCCCTCAAGACTGTAGCCGCTGACCGCAGGCTCCTCTCCCGCCATCCCACCAGGTCCCCAGGAGCACCTACCAGCCACCCAAGGAGCAGCAGCTGTTGGAGATGGCCAAGAGGTTTAATCGCTGGAAGGCCGAGGCAAGGAGCTTGCCCTGAGACCTGCCTTCCTAGAGCCCTCTGGGGGGTGGTCTGTATAGAGGGTTGGGGAGGGGAAGGCGGAGGGAGAGTGCCCTCGACTGGTAGCCACTGGGGCCAGAGCCACATGGGGCTGTTTGCAGGAGCTGCTGCTGCAGGCAAACATTGAGGAGATGCGGTGTGCAGTGCCCCGGTCCCAGGGGGAGCCTCCGATGCAGGTAACCCCCAGCCCAGCACACCCTGGGCCAGTCTTCACGGTGGCACGAGAACATTGCTCCCCATGCCCTGTCAGCGGCCACACTGTGAACCCCTCCTTTAGCCCCTCCAGCAGTTCACAGAGGGACAGGCTCCCCACATGGCTGGGAAAGTGCTCCCCAGGGCTGGGAATGGGATGGTGCTCCCAGGGGCCCTACTCCTGGCTGGGACGCTGGTATGGTGCTGCTCCCACTCCTTCCCCATCCCAGAGCCAAGCTGAGTGCAGCCTGAGGGTGCAGGTGCAGACACCCCTCCAGACCTCTGTGGGAGCATGTCCTCGGCACTCTCTGGGTGTCCCCAGATTTCCATTCTGAGTACTTACTACTTCTATAGGAATAACAAAACTCCCGGTATGTTTGTCAATAAGGGAAAAGTAAAGTGAGCAGGACAAGGAAGACCTGTTCTTGGTGGCTGCTAGGAGCTGGGCCCTCCCTGCCCTCCTCACCGTGCCCCCAGACCCCTGTGCCCGCTGAGCCTCACGGAGGTGCTGTGGTCCCCATAAGTACCTGGGGCAGGCAGGGGAGGGGGGGTGATAGCTGGGTTCCTGGGGGGTGCCCTTTGACCCATGGCTCTGCACACTGGGGCTGTGGGGCCCGTCCTGGGAAGCCACAGAGCAGCTGAAGCAGGTGGATAGCAAACTTGGGGGGCTGCCAGGAAAGGTCATGGAAGCCAGCCCTGGGGAGCAGCTGGGGGGATGGGTCCCAAGGCCTAGGGGCCAAGCTCCCCTGACTGGGAACCGCTGCCCCCAGGCCTGGCAGGCCCACTCTTTCCCTGTCCCCATCTGGGAGGTCCAACACCCTAGAGAGGCTGGAGAGGGCACTGGAGGACAGAGGTGCTGCCCTGGGGGACACATGCCTGGGCGGGCTGGGAACACATGGTGGGCAGCTGGACTTGGGACAGAGAGGAGAGTGCTGGCCCTCCCGGGGTGCAGGGCCCATCACCTGCCCAGGGTGCATTTAAGGACCCATGGCAGGCACAGCTACCAGGTGCTGACTTCTCCAGGCCTCTAAGAAGAAGCTGCAGCTCCGGCTCATGCCCCAAATCATGAAGACCTCAAAGCTGACCTTCTACAAGGTGAGGGGTGCTCCTGATTGGTCCAGGTGGGCACAGGCACTGGTCCCCAGTCCCTGGACACCCACCTCCTGGCCTGTTTTGTGCCCAGGGGCTCGGAGGCAAGGGAAAGTGTGGAGGGCAAGGGGGTGCTTGCTGCCCTGAGTCTCCCCTCACTGTCCTCTCTCCTGCAGCCCAGTGAGGTCCCGGTCAAGCTGAACACAGCTGCCATCCTCCGAGAAGGGTCTCTGTACCAGCGGCAGGTGGAGAAAGAGCTGCAGAGGTGGGGGTGGCTGCTCCTTATCCCCCTGCAGAGGAGGGGCAGGGCAGGGCTCTTCTGGGAGAAGACGGGGCCCAGTAATTGTGGTGCTTTGGTGGGGTCCGCAAGCCAGCTGGTGTTGGGGTCACAGCTATATCCAAGGAAGAGAATCCATCTCAGTGAGGGAGATGGACGGGACAGAAGGGGACTTAGCAGAAAGCTAGCCCAGCCCAAACCTCTCTCATGAGTCGCCTCCTTCTCAGACCCTGTCCTGATGCTCCTCTCCCCCCGCAGACCACCAGCACAGCAGAGCCCCTGTGCTTACCCCACAGGCTGGGCTGTGGGTGGGAGTTTGGGTGGTCACCCAGATGGATGAGAGGATAGACAAGTGGACAGAGGGATGGCTGACAGACAGACGGTGGACGAGGGGAAGGTCAACAGTCCAGTGAGTAGACAAACAAGTGGCTGAAGGCTGGATGCACAGGACAGGGACAGGTGGACAGCAGGCGGGTGGGTGATGTGGTGGGTGTTGGGCGAAGAGCTCCCTGCACCTGTGAGGGCCACTGTCCCCAGGGGTGCCCGTGGTATCCTGGCGGTAGCCAGCACACATCCTGACCTGGGGGGGGGGAACCCAAGCCCTACCTCTTGCCCCCTTTCCCCAGGGTGGATCAGCTTGTGGACGGGGCCGGGGACTTCTCTGAGTTCCTCGAGTGGCAAAAGAAGATGCAGGCAAAGGACCGGGAGGAGGAGCTGACTGCAGGCGAGTGCCGGCGGCTGCTGGGCAAGCTGAGCCGTGAGGAGGCCATCCTGGCCCGGCAGCACGTCACACAGGAGAACAAGCAGAAGGCCAACCAGAAGAAGGAGGAGGTGACTCAGCCTTTCAGGGGCCACTGGGGACCTGGGGCCGGCCAGCGGGCCTGTCTGACTCCCGGAAGCTGGTGGGCTGTCCAGAGCCGGGGTCCTGGCCGCTCCTGGGTTGCACCTGCAGGCACACCCTGGGTCATTTTCTCCCAAGCCCCATCGTGTGTGTGGTTTGTCCCTCCCACTGAGACACCACCAGGCTCTCTGAGTGCACTGTCGGGCCAGTTCTTCTGGCCCAGACACCTCTGCCCCCACCAGCAGAGTCACTTGGCCCTCACATCCACACTGAAGGAAGACCTGAAGTTCTGGCGGAAACTTCCAGAAAGCCAACACGTGGCACTTTGGCATCTGGTGTCCACTCCCGTAGGAGGATCTGTGGGCCTCCACGTTACCATGTCCAAAGCTGTAGACGTATCAATCTGGGGTCGTCCTCCTGCTTGGACAGGCCACCTTGGTGGGGACCCCCACCTGTGTTTCCCCAAAAGCCTGTTCCTTACAGATGGCCTCCGAGTGGCATGGGCTCCATGGCCTGACTCAGCCCCCCATCCTCAGACATGTGTCCCTGAGGACCTGCCGTCACCTGAATGCCTTTCTGATGAACTTGTCTGTGTCTGTTTCTGTTAGATGTCAGGGTTTGCTTCTCCTTCCTTTTTAGTTTCCTTTCTTGCAAATACGAAGTCAAAACGGTATGAACAATAGACTCAGAGAAACGTCCCTTCTTCGGCACCCCTTTCCACCTACTCCCTCAGCTTATTTCCCTTAATTTCTGGACAATCTCTTGTGATTCCTTCGAAGCAAATGTATTCACTTGCCCACACACACTTCTTCCCTCCTTCTTCCCTTCCACACGACATCAGTGTGGCCTCCGAGCAAGCTTCTGGGGTCAGAGAAGGGAGACCCTCAAGGTGAACTCGAGGGGATGTCGCTAAGTCAGGAAGTAACAGAACACAGGGCTTTTGCTGTGTGGCCGTCTCCACGTTGTCCGGGCCACGCGGTCTCATCAGAGAGGCCGCATTGCCTGCTGCAGGTGGTGTGCGAGGGGCTGGGCCCCCAGGACCAGTACACTGTACTGACGTCAGAGATTTGTCCCGAACCTGTGGCTGCGACATGGCATCTCGACGCAGGGCTGACGTGCCTGTCATTTGTGAGGTGTGGGGCTGAGCATGTTTTCGTGTATTAACACCCATTTCTGTGACTTCTATGAACCACCTCTTTGTGGGTTTTGTCCATTTTCTCACAGCTTTACTGAGACGTGATTGACGAGTGAGACTCATATGTTTAAAGTGTGTGATGGGACAGGGGCGCCGGCGGGGCTCAGTCGGTGAGGCGTCCGACTCTTGATTTCAGCTCAGGTCACTAACTCAGCATGGTGAGATCAAGCCCCATGTCGGGCTCTGTGGCTCAGCACGTCGTCTGCTTCAGATTTTCTCTCCCTCCCCCGACTCTCTGTCTCTCAAATAAATAGAATCTTTTTTTTTTAAAACTGATAATTCTATTTTTAATTTTTTGAGGAAAAGTTAAAATACTGTTTTCTGTAATGGCTGCACCAATTTGCACCCCCACCGAAGGGCCCGAGGGTCCCCTTTCCTCTGCATTCTCCCCGATGCTTGCTGTCTTTTGACTGTGTTATGACAGCCGTCCTGACAGGTGGGCATGTTCATGTTCTCTGCCCATTTTTTAATCAGGGTATTTGGCTTTTTTCTTTTTCTTTTCTTTTTTTTTTTTTTTTGTTATTGAGTTATATGAGTACCTTGTGTATTTTTGGATGTTAACCCTTTATGGGATATACGGTTTGCAAATGCTTTCTCCCACTGCATATGTGGCCTTTTCATTTGGTTGGTTGTGCTGTGCTGAAATCTTTTAGTCTGATGTAGTCCCAATAGTTCATTCTTGTTCTTACTGCCATGTGTTCTCTAGTATTTGTGTTTAATTTTTACGTCTAGATCTCAAATCCACTCGAAGATTATTCTGGTACACGGTCTGAGATCTGGATCCACTTTCATGGCAAACCATTTCAATCTTCCAATTCATGAACACACTATGTCTCTCCATTTACTTAAATCTTTTCTTTCGTCTAGTTTTTAGCATCCAAGTCCTGTACATAATTCTATTAGATTTGTGCTTAAGTATTTCTTTTACTTTTTTGAGAAATTTTAAGTGATATTGTACTTTTAATTCTGGTGTCCATGTATTAAAATGTAATTGACTTTCGTGAATTGATCTTATATCTTGTGACCTTGCTGACCTCCCTTATTAAGTTTTTAGAACAAACAATGAATTTTGTTGTAGATTCCTTGGGATTTTCTATGTAGACCATCATGCCATCTGTAAAGAACCGTTCGTGTCTTTATTTCTGACCTGCATTTCTATTGTTTGCTCTTCTGGCTTATTGCACTGGCTAGAACTTCCAGGACCGTACCAGCTAAGAATAAGAGCATACATTTGTGTCTAGTTCATAATATCAGGGGAAATCAGTCTTTCACTGTGAATTACTGATGTTGGATGTAAGTTTTTGTGGACATACTCTCCATCAAGTTGATGAAGTTCCACAAGTTTTTATTATGAAAATGTGCTGAATTTAATCAAATGCTTTTCTGCATCAATGGATATGACCATGTACTTTTCTTCTTTGGGCTGTGAAAGTAATAGATTCATGATAAAGTGATTATTTCTTCGTCACATGATGGAGTTTCAAATATTGAACCAGCTTCTCATCTCTACCATAAACCCCACTTGGTTATGGGATCTAATTCTTTGTCCACATGCTGATTCTATTTGCCACTATTTTTATTTTGATCAACTGTTTCTGCATACAGTTTCATGTAGGATGTTAGTCTGTGGTTTTCTTCCTTGTACTTTGTCTGGTCTCAGTATCAGGGTCATACCAGCTTCATAAGATGAATTTGGAGGTATTCACTTCTCTTTTATTTTCTGGGGGAGATTGTATAGAATTGGTGTCAATTCTTTCATATTTTGCAAAATTCTCTGCTGAAATCCATCAAAGCCTGGGGATTTGTTTTTTGAAAGCTTTCAAATTACAAATTTAATTTCCACAAAAGTTACAGAGCTCTGCAAATGATCTGCTTCATAACGGGTAAGTAAGTTGTGGTCATTTGTGTTTTTTTAAGGAATTTGCCCATTTCATTAAGTTGTCAAATTTATGCATATAGAGTTGTTTATAATATCTTATTATCATCCTTTTTTTAGTGTCTATAGGATCTATAGTAATGTAACTTCTTTCATTCTTGATATTGGTAGGTTTGTGCCTTTTTACTTTTCTTCTGCAAGTCTTGCTAGAGATCCCAGGATCCCGGGATCATGACCTGAGCTGAAGGCAGACACTTAACTGACTGAGTCACCCAGGTGCTCCAAATCCTGTGTGTCTTCCTCCCAAGCTTCGGTCTTGTGCTTGGTCCTATGCTGCCCATCCCCTTGTTGCAGGGAAAGCCAGGACACACTGCTTCTTCTCCTCCCTCCCAGCTGTGTCTGTGCTATCCCCAGATGCGGCTCAACTGGAGGCCTGGGGACCCTGCTGGGCAGGCCTCCTCGACCACAGTTCTCTCAGTCTTTGTCCATAGTTTACTCACATGATGTAAGACCCCTCGCAGATTTCAGTAGCCTGCCCCTTTTCGTCTCCTATTTCCACACGAGCATTTTCCCACTTATTACCAAGTTTTTGAAAGCACTTTTTAAAATACGCTTTTTATTTTGGAAAGGTTTTAAGAGTTACAGAAAAGTTGCCAAGATAGTGCAGGGTGTTTCTGTGTCCTCCCACCCAGCTGTCCTGCTGGTGACATCTTCCAACACCACAGCACATCTCTAGGGCTGCCACAACAAAGCCCCACAGTGTGGAGGGCTCAGATCACAGTCCCGGAGGACCCAGGTCCAAGGTCAAGGAAGGTGGCAGTGGGGCCACGCTCTCTGCTAAGCTCCTCGGGGAGGGTCCTTCCTTGCATCTTTGCATCCTCACCTACTTGGACATAAGATCACATTCTGATGTTCCAGGTAGATGTGAATTGGGGGGACACTGGCCCAATGCACCATGGGATATTTGTCACAGCTAAGTAATCAACACTGGTACATGACTCTTCACTGAACTCCACACTTCCTTAAGATTTCAGCTCATTTTCCCCCTCACAAATGCCCTTTTCTTATCCCAGGACCCCACATTACATTTAAAGGTCATGTCTCCTATTCTTCTTGGCTGTGACGGTTTCTAATACTTATCTTGTTTTTGATGACCTTGACAGTTTGGAGGAGAGCTGGTCAGGTATTCTGTGGACTGCCCCTTGGCGGGAATGTGTCTGATATTCTTCTCATGGTGAGACTGGGGCGGTGGGTTTTGGAAGCAAGACTGCAGGGGCGAAGTGCTCTTCTTATCACATGCTCTCAAGGGCATCTGCTTTCAACAGACTCATCACTGGGATGTTGACCTTGGTCCCCTGGTCAAGGTCGTGCCTGCCGTTCTCTCCGCTGCCATCATCTCCCCCACCATTCGATACTCCATAGAAGGGGGTCTGTTAAGCAAAGCCCACACTCAGAAAGCGGTGCCTACAGAGAATTCCTCTGCACGGAGGACTCCTCTCCTCTCCCTCACTTATTCATTCGATTACTTCTTTCAGTGGGGACTCATGCATAGTTGTTTTACACTTTGTGTTATCACCCAATGGGACAGTATTTGCTGCAAGCTTTGGCTTTTGGAAGCTCTTCCAGGTGGGTTCCTGTATCCCTCTGCCTGCCCTCTGTCCTTCTGCCGTGTGAGCACTTCTGAAGTCCAAGCTGCCTGCAGGCTGACTCCATCTTACTGTGCGGCTAAAGATGAGCTCCCCATTGCACAGGCAGCCGGAGCTGGGAGTTGGCTCGCTCCATGGCCACCCTGGGCCAGTGACAGGAGGTGTAAACCCCACACTGTGCCTTGCAGTGTCTTGAGGACTAAAAACAGTGTTCTGAATTATTCACCATAGCACCAAGCCAGAAGCAATCTGAATGTCCATCCACAGTAGAATGGATGAAAGCTTTGTGATATAGTCCCCAAAACATACAGCTGCAAAAATAAGCCAGTGCAAGGCAAATGAATGCAGAATGGAGCAAAAAAGGCGAGAAGTCCCTGGACACACAGGAGGGTGCCAGTCACGTGCATCCAAGTGGCAAAACCGCCCCCTGTCCTGTTGTTTAAGACTCTGCCCTAACGAGGCACTGTGAGAAAGAAGAGAGGGGGGTGAGTGCCTGGGGGCTCATAGGACAGGAGCCTGAGGCTGCCCGGAGGGCTGGCAAGTCCTGTGCTCCCTAGGGCTTCCAACCAATGAGAACCCATCTCTCTCACCTGGCATCCAGGGGTAGGTGGGCTTTGGGGCAAACCCAGTGGCTCTGACTTGGTTTCCCCAGGACCATAGTGGAGGAAGGGAGGAGATGAGGTGGAAACTCCCCTGACCTCCAGGGGACTCCCAGGAGCTGAGGAGCTTAGATTCGGCTTCCAAGGTGACTGGGGGTCAGGGGCTGGTTCTGTTCCCTGGACCTCATGCCTTTCCTGGGGCAGGGACAGAGCGGGAGACACAGGCCTGCTCCGGGGGTCACCTCTGGCTCTGACCGTGCCGGGTTGGTTGTCCGAGCAGACGGCGGAGCTGCTGCAGCAGTGCGCTGAGAGGCGCCTCCAGGAGGAAAAGTCCATGAAGGAGCTGGTGGAGCAGGTGACAGAGGCGCAGAAGAACGTCAAGCTGGTGCAGATGAAGCTCCTGAAGGACCGGAGGCAGACAGGTACGGCGAGGGGCGAGGTACCACAAGGCTGAGCCCAGCTCTGCAACCCCCAGCTGGCTTCCAGCCCCAAGGGAGCCACCGTGGTCGGCGAGAGCCTCAATGCCCTCCAGGGAAGGCTGGGGTGGGGCAACCCCCCTCCGACCCCCTTGGCACCCTGCTTGGCCCCAAAGTTCAGGAGGTGATGGAGGAGAGCCGGGAGCTGCTGCAGCGCAGCGCAGAGACAGCCAAGGAGGAGCAGAAGCGGCGCTGTGAGCTCATCTCCCAACTTCGAGCCCTGGAGACCCAGCCTATGCGCAAGGGCAAGCTCGTGGACCTGACCCAGGTGAGGACAGGGCAGGTCCTAGCGGAGCCTCCCCATGTCCTGCTGCGCCTAGCATGGCCATGGGAGGGCGTGTCCATAAGTCCCCCCCGAGACCAGTGGGGGTCTGGCCCTGAGCTGAAGTGCACCCGGTACTGAATGCTATGGTTGACCTGCCTAGGGCGGGCCCAAGGGTTCATGGTCCTGTAGGTGAGACCTCTGCAACCTCTGGCGACCAGAGGCCAGGGATCCTGGGAGTGGGCTAGTTAGGCTTCACAAGACGGGCTTCCTGTTGAAGGAGGTCTCAGGACTCCCTGGCCCGGGTGGAAAGCACAGTGTAGGGGGAGTGCAGGTACACAAAGGCTGGAGGCAGGGAGGCTGAGAAGAGAGCACTGGGGCCCAGAAGCCTGTGTGAGAGGCACCGGGAGAAGCCAGGCTGGCATCTGGTGAGGCGGGAGCAGGCCCAGAAGGGCCACGGCTGCTGGTCTGTGAACCTGGCCCGATCCGGGGACGCACGGGAAGTCCAGAGGGCACTCTGCTCAGGCCCCCAGGATCTGGCTTGGGGACACAGCAGTGAGCTTGGGGAGAGGCAGTGAGCTCCGTTTGGGCCCTCCCACAACAGTGGGGCCTACAGGGCACTCAGCTGAGCTGTGCAGTCACAAGAGCGGGGCCCAGGCTGGAGAGGCTGAGTGGCAGACATGTTACACAGCTGCTACTGAGCAGAGGGAAGAGGTCTCCTGGGCACAGGGGCCAGACTGATGGAACATGGGGGAGGGACACCAGCTCCGGGGCAGGGGACCAGTCAGGGCACAGCAGACAGCTGTGCAGTCTAGGCACGGGCCTGGAACCCCGTTTCGGTTCTCCCCTTCACCCCGCAGATCCCTGGGTATGGCCTGGAAGGGGAGATGTCTGTGGTGGAGCTTCGAGAGCGGCTGGCCCTGCTCAAGGAGAGCCAGCGGC
Source organism: Lontra canadensis (assembly GCF_010015895.1). Taxonomy (NCBI): domain Eukaryota; kingdom Metazoa; phylum Chordata; class Mammalia; order Carnivora; family Mustelidae; genus Lontra; species Lontra canadensis. The sequence goes on along the minus strand of NW_022630995.1, from coordinate 66,096,531 downwards.
GAGAGGAGGAAGAGAAGCGAGATCAGATCATCCAGGGCAAGCGCGCGAGAAGCCAGGAACTGCAGAATAGGGTGGAGCAGATCTCGCTGTGCCGAGCGGCCATGGGCAGGTCTGCAGCCCTGAGGTAGGTACCGCTGGTCCTCCGGGCCGGCAACTCTGGCAGGAACAAGGTGTGCCTGCCTCTGCCTCCCCTGCCACCCCTCTCCCCCGCAGGCTCTCCCTGCACAACAGAGTACCCTCCTGCAGTTTCCTTCCAGTAGCTTCTCCCACTCCTATTTTATTAGATCATTTCCAGACATACAAAAATGGTGACAAAACTGTGCAGTGAGGGCTTGGATGCAAAATGATCGCATGCAGGCCACGAGTAGGGCCTTTGCGTGTGTTGCATCTAGCTAGCTACTTACTGTTCCTGAAGAACCATCTGGAAGTAGTTGCAGGCATCAGACACTCTTCACTCCTGAACACTTCAGAGGCCATCTTCTGAAGGAAAGACATGGTCCTATATAACACAGCACAATAATACAACTAGAAAATTCAACGAAAATTCCCATCATCTAAATATCCTCTCCGTGTTCATGTTTCTCTAGCGTCTCAAGACTGTTGGCTATAGGTTTTAAAAGATTGTTTGCTATAATTGTTTATTTTTCCTTTTTAAACCAAAACCTGGGTGAGATTCACACACAGCATTTGATTGTCAAGCATCTCGACTTGACTTCTGTCTTTTATTTTTAAAAATTTTTTAAAAGATTTTACTTACTTATTTGACAGAGAGAGAGATCACAAGCAGGCAGAGAGGCAGGCAGAGAGAGGGGGTAACAGGTTCCCCGCAGAGCAGAGAGCCCGATGCGGGGCTCGATCCCAGGACTATGTGGTCATGACCTGAGCTGAAGGCAGAGGCTTAACCCACTGAGCCACCCAGGTACCCCATACTTCTCTCTTTTAATGGAGAGCATGTGCACACGCATCCCTTTTGTTTTGGGAACACCATGGTGGCTTTTCCAGCCCCATGAGTATATCCCTTGGCATGGTGGTCAGGCACGGGTTGGTGTCACACCCCCCAGGGTCAGGTGGCACTTAGCCCTGTCACAGCATAGCCTGGTTCAGGCCCTGGCACCCAGGGCTCCAGAGACGGTGTGTAACTGGGGCGGGGTGGGCAGAAGGGAGGACAGTCACAAAATCCATCACTATTGATCCTGAGTGACTGCTGCTCTGGTTACAATTTGGGGAGGCCCCATGACAACTGTGGGGCAGGGCTGGCTGGCCACTCAGCAGGTCCCCAAGGTGGCAGGCACCTGGGAGACCTCACCACTTCCAGACTCAGCCTGATGGAACCCACGTGCAGCCTGGTTGGTGTCAGGGAGACTGCAAGGATCCAAACCTGCTAAGGAAGCTCCTGGAGCCTTCTGCGGCGAGCAGCCAGACCTCAGGGCATTGACTCACCGGCACCATTTTCGTGGGCAGTCTGACTGGCGGGGCTGGGATGTGCACTTAACCCAAAGCCATCGGGGAGCAGTCTGTAGAATGAGACTTCATTTTGGTTGGAAAAATAGCCTAGTATGGTAGAGATTTGCAAAGCTCTGTTAGCAGGGATTTCCTCTAGGCGAGAGAGTGGCAAGGAGAGCGCAAGATGAAAGAGGGTTTTCACTTCTTTGCTCCAAATACCTCCGTAGCTAATAGACAAAGTTACATTCTTAAAACGTTAAGTGCAAAAGAGCAAAAAGGTGATGGTGCTGGGCACCATTAGCGGTCCTTGGACGGCACCCCAGCCGTCCTTGGAGAGACTCTCCCCCCTGCACCTGAAACACTCCCGTTAACCTCCGTTTGGGGCCCCTGCTCAGCCCGCCCTGTCGCCCGCTCAGGTGGGAGGAGAAGAAAGCCCGCTCTGCGGCCCTGGGGGTGCCCTCCCAGGACGAGCGCGTGCTGGAGCTGCAGCGCAAGGTCGAGGAGAAGGCGGCGGAGCGCCGCCGCAAGCAGGCAACCCTGAAGCCGGTGCCGGTGCCGGCGCCGGCGCCGCGCCCCACGTGCACTAAGGCATGGGTGAGCTCTGGGAGCGCGCGGGGTGGCTGGGCGCACAGTGATGGCGGGGAGGTCGTGGACCCCGCGCAGGGGCAGTGGGGGCGACCCCGGCCCGCGCCGACCTCTCTTGGGGCGCTTCCGCAGGCGCACCTGGAGGAGCAGCACTGGCGGGATCTGCAGCAAAGCCGCGAGCGCCGGCTGCGAGCGCTGCTGCTGAGCACCTCGGCCGCCGGGCACGGGCGCCGCCTGGAGGCCGCCTGAGCCGGGCGGGCGACCCCAGACCCCGCGCTGCCCGCCCAGCCACCCCAGCCCGCCCAGCAGAGCGTGCAGAACGCGCAGTACGCCTCCTCTTCCCCGCCCGCGCGCCCCGCTGCACGCCCCCGGCCGCCCCGTGCCCCCCCCCCCCCGGCCAGAACAGGGCTGCCGGACAAGATGCAAGGCGCCCAGTTACTGCGTGGGACAAACACACTAAATAAAAGTATCCGCTTTTATCTGCAATTCGAATTTATCTGGGTGTCCTGTACTTTATATGCTAAATCTGACCACCCTGACCTGGATCCTCGCCCTTCCCTGGGGCGCAGCACAAAGCATTAGCCACGTCCCTCTTCAGAGCTTCCAGAGCCACCTCTGCACGTGAAAACTTGGGAGTCCCCACTCTCTGCCCGGAGTCTGGTGGCAAGGCTTACCCCGTGTGGTTGTGCTCGTGAGTTTGATTGAGGTGGCCCGGGTGCCTGAGCCACTGGGAAAGGCCTATCTCAGGATTTACCTCCAGCAAACCTCACTGCAGCCATGGCGGGGAGGGGGCCAAGGGGATGCAGGAACTGTCCCCTACTCCCATTCTGCTGATGAGGCCAGTAGTCCTCAAAGAGGTAAAGTTACCAGCCCCAAAAGCCTTGACCCAAAGCTAAGTCTGCTTGACTTTAGAGCCCCACCCAGCCTTCTTCAGCAACAGCAAAGGAGCATGACTGGAGCCAGTGGGCATGAGCCCAGACCGGGACACATTCATAATTTTGGTTCCTCCGGATCCAGCGCCAGGCTGGAGAGGGCATGACCTTGAGGATAGGCTGGCTGAGCAAAAGTCTGCTGTGGAAATGCAGAATCATTAATAAAACACAAGGTGCTGCAGCTCCAGGAAGGACAGTCTGGGCACGGCCCCAGGGGGAAGGGCTGGAAACAGCCGGGTAGTTAGATGTCCAGGAGAGATATGCCCCCAAACTTGACATCCTCCTTGGCTCTGTTGGGGAGATGACACCTCAAAGGGGGAGGCTGGACCCCAGGGCACATTCTGACCAGGAAGATGGGCATCTTAGAGTAAAACAACAGACTGAACACCAGCGTTCTTCCCCAATATTTTGAGCAGTGTCAGAAACACAGGACTTTCCCAGGTTGATAGAGAAATTTCCCACCTCCCTGTCGAAAGAGCTGGGGGCTTGAATTTTATTTTTTTCATTTAATTTATTTCATTATTCATTTAAGGAAACAAATGTGACATTTTTTACAAGTGTTATGTGAGATGGAAATCCATTCCACTTGATTTCAAGGAAATACACGGACGATGGCCTGTCCAGAGTCCCTCGGGAGTTCTTCGAGTTTCAAAGGATGCATATTAACTCCCGTAGCTGGCAGTCCAAAGGTGTGGTGGGCTTCAGGACATGCCTGATGCTGGAGCTTGGTCTCCAAGCTAGTAGCAGTTCCAGCCTCACAACATTGAGGAAGAAGAGTCATCTCTCCCTGGTGGCTCTCAGGAGGGCTCTCTGTCCTCAAGGCATTGTGTGAACATCTGCTCCAGGCTCACTGGCCTGAAATGAACAAGCCCTGTGGAGCCAGTTCCTGCAGTGGGAGAGGTCTGTATGGGTGCCCAAAGCAAGCACTGTGGCAGGAGGAGGGGAGACTAACCCTTCACCTCTCAGGCCGGCTTCTGGAGCATGGGGAGGAGGTGCTAGCCCCACCCCTGCCATAGGCAATGATGCTGGTTGGCAGTGCACACTGACCTCCACAACTGCCCTCATGGACTGGGCAGCTGCTCAGAGCTTGTACCATACCAGCCTGAGGGGGAACAGGCCTTGTGTTCTAGATTGACAGCAAAATGTCTCCAGTATCCAGGTCCCCTGCCCTGTGACCTCTCATTAAAAGGCAGTTTCCCTCAGTCCTTGAATCTGGACTGGCTTGCGTGGGCCAGCAGGGTGCAGAAGTGGCTGTGTGCCAGTTTTGAGGCTGGGCCTCATGTGGCCTTGGAGCTCCCTCTTGTTCTGCTGGAACAAGCCCCAGGGTGAGCATGTCCAGGGAGGCCTGCTGGGAGGAGACACTATATGAGGTCAGCCAGTTGTCCCAGCAGAAGCCATCCTCATCCATACTACAAACCAGCAGAACCCAACATGTGAGGCCAGCCAGAAACAGAACCTCCCCGTGCCCCACTAACTTGTAGATTAACAATAAATGCCTCTTTGTTCAAAGCACTGAGCTTTGAGGTTTGTTCAGAAGTGGCTAACTGGCCTTCATTTACCAAGGCTTCCCCCCACCTGCAAGAAGCTTTTTTAAAAAGGTTTTATTTATTTTGGGGGAGGGGAGGTGTGCCTAGAGCCAGACCTGGGGCTTGATCCCATGACACTGAGATCATAACCTGAGTTAAACCAAGAGTCAGGCACTTAACCGACTGAGCCACCCAGGTGCCCCCTTCATGGACCCTTTGAGAGAGTCCAACTGCCCCTGGAAAGCAGGCCAGCCAAGCGAAGCCAGGTCCAGCTGAGGAGGAGAAAGCTCTCTCTAGACCACCCAGGAAACTGACATTCTGCTTCAGTGCATTTTCTGTGTAAATGCAGCCAGAAAACCCTCACTGACAGTACCTGAAACTCACTTGGATAGAGGTTCTCTGCAAATAGTTAAAAAGCAGACTCTCCGACCTCATCCACAGATTCAGGTTCTGGTGTGATGCCCAGGAATCTACATCAGCTGTGTGGCACTTGGAAGCAAAAACGTTCCAGTCTTTTCTCTGAACTGGAAACATTCAGGGCCAAAGGCATCATCTGTGAGGGAGCCAGGAATGTTCACACCCCAAGTTCAGTGCCAAATGAAGTTCAGAAAGAACTTAAAGGTCACAACCCTGAGATCATGACCTGAGCGGCAATCAAAGGGTTGGACACTCAAGTGACTGAGCCACCCAGGCGCCCCTCAACATCACATGTTTAATGTGATTAAAGTTACAAATAGAGGGGCACCTGGGTGGCTCGGTCTGTTAAGTGGGTGCTTTCAGCTCATGTCATGATCCCAGGGTCCTGTGATGGAGTCCTGCATCAAGTTTCCTGCTCAGTGTGGATGGAGCCTGCTTCTCCCTCTGCCCATGCCCCTGCTAATGCTTGTGCGCAGGCTCTCTCTTTCTCTCCGAAATAAACAGAACTTAAAAAAAATAATAAAGTTACAAATAGAAAACTCTAGCTTTTCTTTAGGTTGCGAAATTCAAGTTAATAATCTTTTTAAAATCTTTAACTATCATTTTGATTAGTTGTGTATGGTTCCATTTACAAGCTGAAATCCCCTTTAACATTTTTTTTTTGAGATTTATTTTAGAGATAGAGAGAGGGAGGGAGGGAAGGAGGAAGTGTACAAGCATGGTGGGGGGGGCCCCATGGGGCACAGAGGGGGAGAATCTCAAGCAGACTCCCTACTGGGTACAGAGCCAGACACAGGGCTCCATCCCAATACCAGTCAGATCATGACCTGAGTTGAAACCAAGAGTTGGACGATTAACCCACTGTGCCACCCAAGCGCCTCCCCTTTCTCATTTTAAACTGCATTTACACATGTAGAGTCTAAACCTATTTTTTAGACTTTCTGAGGATGTCTGGAGAGCAGCCATGACGTTGGTGGCCTGGATCTGGGTTCCTTCAGAACAGGAGGGACAGGCTAGGCTTTCTATTGCCAAATCCATGTCCAAGTGCAGTTCCGGCTGCTCAACTCCAGGCACCCACCTCCCGCTATTCTGCTGAGGTGCTGCCCAGCATACACCTGTGATGTTCTGTATGGGGTCCTCCCTCTCCCCACCGACCCCTCTGAAGCAGGCACTGGACTGTTACTCTCCCCATATGCCTGGTGAGGGGACTGGGGAGACCTGCTCAGACGGAAGAGCTGGGATTCACACTCAGGCAGGCGGGGTCCAGAGCCCGCAGTTAGGCCCCAGGCCCCAGAGCGCTCCGGCCTCTGCCCGCATCGTGGCCTTTCCCAGGACTAGTCCCGGCCGCGGTCTCCCCCAGGGACTCACACAGGGGTACACCCTGTGCTCCGCCGCCCCCCGGGGTTCCCTTCTTCACATCCACTGCCCTCGGGATAACCCAGACTCAACCCGAGATTAGGTCCCTCCACAGGGCTCTCGCGTCCCCACACAGCCGCCGCTCCCCGGCTCTGCTCCTCGCACCGCGGGAGGCCTGCCGGCTCCCGGACGGGCCAGCCTATCTCTGCGCACCCCGGCTCCCTCTCTTGAGACCGCCCTCTTCCCTTCCGGCCCTTTAGGGTCGCAGCTCCGAGGTCGCTTCCTCCAGGGAGCCCTCCCAGAGGCTCCGTCTAAGTGCCTCCTCCCGGCCCTCGCAGACTGGCGAGGCTGTGCGTCCCTCTGGTCTTCGCCGCCAGCCTGGGAGGCGGTCGGGGATCGCGGGCACCAGAAGCCAGGCCCGGAGCCTGGCACGACGAGTCGCGGGCGCCCCGGAGTTGGTGCAGATTCGGGTCCGGGTTCTGGCCGACAGCAGAGACTCCGGAGCCACTGCTCACCGAGGCCACGCTAACAGGAGGGGAACTTCGGCCGCTGGCCCGAGATAACATTCAGCTCCTGGCAGTCGCCTCAGAACGCCGGGAGCCCACCGCCGCAGTAGCCCAGTAAACTACAACTCCCGAGAGGCCTTGTGCGCCGAGGGGGAGGGGGTGTGGAGGCCGCGAGTCTCGCGGGAAGGCGGGAGCTCGAGCTTGCGGACGTGGGCGGGGCCGGAAAGAAGCGCATTTCAAAGCGGTAATAGATGGTTTTTTTAGCCAATAGGATTGAAAACATACCTCCTGGACCGGTAGACCACGGGAGACGAGGAGACGACGGCCAATGGGAGTGCGCGGGGGGTGAAGCCCCAGGCCTCAGGAGCGGAAGTGGGTCGCTGTGGAGGCGGCGGCGTCTTACTTGAGGATTTCTCCTCGGTGGCTTCCGGGGGTGCTTCCTCGCCAGAGTGCGTCGGCGGCGGCTCCTGCCGCACCAAACTCGCTCCCGGTAAGTCAGGCTTCGCGGAGAGCAAGCGGCCAGCCAGGGCCGAGCGGATGCGGGGTTCGGACGGCTTCGCGGCCTGTGGAGGCCTGCGGCGCGGCGGCCCGCGGTAGCGTGGCCCAGCCAGCTCGGGCCGAACGCCCGGCCGGCCTCCCTCGGGACCGCGGCCCCGCTTGCCCGCCCGCCACGCCCCGCCGTCCGCGTGGCCGTCCGGGCCCAGCTCGGCGAGGGGGACGGACGTGCGAGCGCCTTACCCAGAGCCTTGGCTGCCCCAGCGGGCTGCGGCCGCGGCTCGGGTGTAGCGAAGCCAGCGAAGCCGGGGGCTGGGGAGGGGGACGGACGCGCCCAAGGTCACGCCGGGAGTCGCTCCGGGGCGCCGGCCTGTGCCGGGCGTTCAAGGGAGGCCCCGGCCGGGTTTTTGTTCCCCGCTGACGCCGCCTCCTTTGTGTGCTTGCGCTGCCGCCCCGCCATCGCGGGCCTGCGAGTGCGCCCGGGCTGCGTGGCCGAGCTTCCTGGGCTGACCGCGCTGGGGGCGGCGGGGGCTGGCCCGGGCGGCGCCCACCCGGGACTGAGCTTAGTAGGTTCTTCGCTTCCGGTCGTTGGGGCGGTGGGGAGGGCGCTGAAGCGCTGAGGCCTGCGGCCGGCCCCGCCCCTCGGGCGCCTGCACCGGCTCGGGCGCCTGCACCGGCTCGGGCGCCTGCACCGGCTCGGGCGCCTGCACCGGCTCGGGCGCCTGCACCGGCTCGGGCGCCTGCACCGGCTCGGGCGCCTGCACCCGGAGCCTGAAGAGTGAGCGGGGGCTCGGGGGAGGCTTGAGATCCGGAGCACAAGGCTTGGCGAGCACCGCTGTCCGCCCTTTGACCCGTCCAGGGAGAAGGGTAAAGTTCAGAGTCGGACTTCCCCACGGGAGCCGTTTTTGTGAGGCTTTGGCTTTTATCTTCTTGTCCGTGCCCATCGACGTTTACAGTCGCACCTTCGTCCTGCTTCTGCGTTAGGGTCTCGGAGGCAGACCTAGGGTCTGAGCCCTGCGTTCCTGCACCCAGCCGAGGCGTCGGGGTGGTTGGAGAGACTGAGGAGGTGTGCCCTAGGTCGTGCAGCCGGCTACCTAGGTGACGGCAGAGCCGGCCTGGAACCTCGCTTTCCTTTGAGTGCAGGACTAGGCCTTTAAGTTCAATGACCCGGAGTTTGGGAACCACTAGTGATGAAGGACAGACGTTCGAGGGAATCGCTTTAACTGGTGGTGTGTGGGGAGACATTGTTGGGTTCAGTTTTATCTGAGCTGCAGGTGAAATGGGAACATTCAAGTAAAAAGAGGTGGTGTTGCTGGTTTTGTATTGCCTGAACGTGAGCTTCCAACTCAGATTTAAAAATCTTATCTTAATACAGTGTTTATTAACCTTTTTTTCTCCCTAGTGACCTCCCCTGGCATTTTTTAGTTTTTCTTAATTGTCCTCTCCATGAAATGTTACTGCTTCTTAAATACTGTAGGTCTTATGTACTGTATAGGTAGCTATTGCTTGATCATAAAAAGAATAAGATTTTTTTTTCACCCCCTTTGAGAGTGGATACTTTAAAAATTCTAAGTCAGGGCGCCTGGATGGCTCAGTGGGTTAAGCCGCTGCCTTCGGCTCAGGTCATGATCTCAGGGTCCTGGGATCGAGTCCCACATCAGGCTCTCTGCTCAGCAGGGAGCCTGCTTCCCTCTCTCGCTCTCTGCCTGCTTCTCTGTCTACTTGTGATCTCTCTCTGTCAAATAAATAAATAAAATCTTCCAAAAAAAAAAAAAAATTCTAGGCCAGCACAGTTTTAAGGTCTTCTGTGTGCAAAGCTTTCTGCTTGGGGTATAGCCACGGACAGAACAGGCATGGTACAACCCCAGTCGAACTGAGGAGCGTGGGCGGTGGGAGTGAGAAATTCCCTGAGTTTGAAATATAAATTGTGGGAGAGACGGGAATGGAGAGGTAAGCAGGAACCCGTCACAAAAGGTGTTTGCTGTGCCCAAGTTAATTCAGAATTTATGTTAAGACCACGTTGGGGGAAAATCACTAAATGAAGTTCTAGTAACATGGTTAGATTTGCATTTTTTTTTTTTTTTAAATCACCATACTGTGAGGATGGCTTAGAAAGATGGGTGAGACTAGTGGCCTCTGGACCAGTTAGGCAGAGAGAAGTATGGCTTGGACCATGGTGAGGAGTGGGGACCAAACTCGGGCCAGTGATTGCCAGTCGTGGGAGTTATTCACTGGATTTTTACTTAAAAAGCTGTTGCAAGGTTCATGTCCAGTAGTTTATACCCCTGCCAGTTTCTGGAAAAGATTTGAGGTACTACTGAATGCAAATATGTGCAGAAGGTAATTGGTTTTATGCTGCCTGAACATGGCTTTGTGTGTTCTTTGTGTGTGTGTGTATGTTACTAGTGTCTTATTTTGAAATGATTTATGTACATCTTTCACTGTCCTCGAGTTAGCTGGCTCTTGTAGATGTGACAGGGCTGACTTTTTTTCTTGAGGGATAATTCACATATATGCTCTTGTAACTTCTAACTAGCTTGTTTCTCAGCAGGGCTTTGGGGATTGTAGAGCAAGGCATTTTAAGGTTTCCTCTCTGAGGAGGGTCTACAGCACAGATACTGCTGCATCTCAAAGAGTTCAAGTGTGAGGAAGCTGGTGAGGTTGGGCTGTAGAGTGCTGCTACAGAATTTCCTTTGGAAGGGCTTTTTTCCCCATGTATAAATAAAGGTTGTCAAGTTTATTATTCCTACCTACACTGTGCAGGGTAGGAAAGGCCTGAAAATGTCTCAAAATAGTAGCTTCCTTGTGTAAAATGAAATTATGACCCTAAGGCTTTCCTGGAGGGATGTCTACACCCAATATGGGGCTCGAACTCACAACACCAAGATCCATTCTATCTGTTATGTCTGTGGAGATGAGATATTCTTTACTTTTCTCCCATGGTGATGATCTGTTTGTAAGTCTTCCTTTGTTTCCTGATGATGACTATATTTTTACTTGCAATGTAAGGCTCCATATCCCCTTTTCATCCTTTATTTCACCTCAGAATAGTCTGTGCCATCTCTGTCAAGCATCTAATGAGCTTGATAGTTTAATTTCTTTTTTAAAAGATTTTATTAATTTTTAGAGATTTTATTTATTAGAGAGCATTGGGGGGGGGGGCGACAGAGGGAGACCTGAGACAAAGGCAGACGCTTCACGGACTGAGGCACCCAGGCACACCTTGATCATTTAATTTCAGTGGAAGAAAGTTATGGTTTATATAGTCAGTGTGTTTGTGCTAAGAGAAGGGAACACTGCAGTAAATATTGGCCTTTAAGACAGGTTGACCACGTTGAGTACAGAAGAAATGGTTAGATTAGGACCAGGAGGAGCAGGGGAAATGTAAGGAACCTGTGAGGTAGGTCTTGAAGGATGAGCAGGAGCGGGTATGGGTCCCTTTAAGACAAGGGGACAACATGGATCAGATTATGCCCCTGGTATTAGGAGGAGACTGACAGCCAGGATACCAGAGTAAAGTACAGTCAGTTCTGCTTTAAACACTTGTTTGGAAGCATGATTTGTTCCAACAGGATTTATATACTAGGAACAGTTTGAACATTATGGGGATTTTGAGTTTGCTGTGCATTATAATTTCACCTATGAGAACTACTAGACGAACACAGAAAATTGAACTGAGCCGAGTCAAGTCACATAGACTGTAGACAGTACACACCTCAAGCATCCCCCAACTCTCTCAATGACTGTGTGTGGTATGAGCCACACCCTTACACATGTTTTGTTTAAAAAAATTCTCCCTACTTCCCAGTAACTCAAAAACTGCAAACCTTATAAAGTATTCGTGCATCTCCTAACCATTTAACATGTGCAGAAGCGTGCTTCCCTTCTGTTAGGTTAACTTGTGTGTGTGTGACGTTGACAAAGGTTTTTAATGTTGTACCCCTAATTTCTTTGTTTTCCCATAAGTCCTGTGGGGTTTTTTGTTTTGTGCGGTGTATTTTAGGAATACACATGTCTGTAACTTCAGGTGAGGCCAGAAGGGTTAACACTGGGTTAGGGAAGGGAGGTTACGCTGAAGGTGATGGATGTGATCTTTTGGGAGCATTTGCAGTCATTTTTGGGCCTTTTGGAGCTTGGTCATTTTTTTAAGCTCCCATGTGAAGCCTTTTAACTTCCCTGGCCCCTTTTCCATATCTGTTAATAGCATTACCTTCATAGTCTGGAGCCTGCTGTACTTCATGAAGCATCCCAGTTGCCACATTTGTCCTGGAGGCCAAGGACCATTGATGTCTATTTTACTTCCTAGGTAGAGTGTTGGAGGAGAGTTGAGGTTCTGGATTAGGGCTTCTTCCGCTCACAAGCCCAGGTATGGAATCCCACTGCCAAGATTGGTGTCTCTAGAGAATTGGGTTTGGCGAGCCCTTTGGTGACAGGGTCCATGCGTTCTTTAGCCAGCCCACCTGAGCGTCTGCCTGGAGGGGAAGGGAAGGACTTGTGCTGAGGATCCCTGGGAGAGGGCTATTTAAGACCAGCCAAGTATGCAAATGAGGGAGCTGCCGCAGTGTGGCACTGCTCTGTGTCTCCCTGCTGTCCTATAGACCATGGAATCACATTTGTAAGCTTCTGACCACCTACCCCCCACTACCTTCAGGGCCTGTGCCTTGGCTATTCTTAGTTCCACAATCCCCCTCCCCGCCAGGTTCATGATTGAGTACAAGCATCTGAGCCTCCTAAGTGGCTTTTTCTGGTAGGCCCTATGTTCAGGCACCATCCACACAGACCCAGCATGCCTGCCCCCTGTGAGTTGCGTGGCCAGTTACTTTTGTCCCAGGGAAGAGGGGGAAGTTGTTGATGTCCTTGGCACCCGAGGTTGATATGCTTCATTGGTCTGTGATATCTCTTCAGCCTCTGGAAGGATAGATCCTTAGGTTTCCTTTGTGACACACCCCTGCTCCTGGCCTCCAGGAATTGCCTTGTTTATATCACCGGGCCACCAAGGCTGGAAAAAAAAATTAGGTTAGGGGTGCCTGGGTGGCTCAGTGGGTTAAAGCCTCTGCCTTCGGCTCAGGTCATGATCTTAAGGTCCTGGGATTGAGCCCCCAGTCGGGCTCTCTGCTCAGCAGGGAGCCTGCTTCTCTTATCTCTCTGCCTGTTTATGATTGCTGTCTGTCAAATAAATAAATAAATAAAATCTTTTTTAAAAAATTAGGTTAGGGGTCAGACAGGTGGAGAGAGCCACTCAGTTTCACTTTGAGGGTGTCCCAGAGCAGTAGCCCTTATACAAAGGAGTTGGTTGGATTTGGTATCTTTTGACACCTTCCTGGTTCTTTTTTTTTTTCTCCCTTGTATCCACGTTTTGTTTTTGTTTTTGTTCTTAAATTCAAGTTCAGTTCATTAACATATAATGTGTTAATTGGCTTCAGAGGTAGAGGTCATTGATTCATTAGTTTTACATAACAGTACTCATTGCATAGTGTGTGCCCTCCTTAATGTCTATTACCTTGTTGCCCCTCCCCCACTCCCTTCCCCTGCAGCAACCTTGTTTGTTTATTATGATTAAGAGTCTCATGGTTTGTCTCCCTCCCTGGTTTCTTCTTGTCTTATTTTTCCTCTTTTCTCCTATGATCCTCTGTTTTGTTTCTTTCTTTCTTTCTTTTTTTTTTTTTAAGATTATTTATTTATTTATTTGACAGAGAGATCACAAGTAGACAGAGAGGCAGTCAGAGAGAGAGAGAGAGGGAAGCAGGCTCCCCGCTGAGCAGAGAGCCGGATGCGGGGCTCGATCCCAGGACTCTGAGATCATGACCTGAGCCGAAGGCAGCGGCTTAACCCACTGAGCCACCCAGGCGCCCCAACCTCTGTTTTGTTTCTTAAATTCCACAGATTTGCGAGATCATACGGTAATTGTCTTGCTCTGATTGACTTGTTTCACTTAACGTAATATCCTCTTAGTTCCATCCACGTCGTTGCAAATGGCAAGATTTCATTTTTTGATGGCGGCATAATATACCTGGGTGTGTGTGTGTGTGTGTGTGTGTGTACACATACCACATCTTCTTTATCCATTCATCTGTCAGTGGACATCTGGGTTCTTTCAGTAGTTTGGCTATTGTGGACATTGCTGCTGTAAAGGTGCACGTGCTCCTTCGGATCGCTACATTTGTATCTTTGGGGTAAATACCCAGTACAGTCACTGGTTCATAGGGTAGCTCTGTTTTCAACATTTTAAGGAACCTCCATACTTTTCCAGACTGGCTGTACCAGCTTGCATTCCCACCAACAGTGTAGGAGGGTTCCCCTTTCTCCACATCCTCTCCAATATCTGTCGTTTCCTAACTTGTTAATTTTGGCCATTCTTGCTGGTGTGAGGTGGCATCTCATTGTGGTTTTGATTTGTATTTCCCTGATGCTGAGTGATGTTGAGCATTTTTTCATGTGTCTGTTTGCCATTTGTATGTCTTCTTTGCAAAAATGTCTGTTCGTGTCCTCTGCCCATTTCCTGATAGGATTGTTTGTTCTTTGGGTGTTGAATCTGTTTATAAAAAATCTATATTATAAAAAATCTATAAAAGATTTTGGATACTAGCTCAGCTCTCTGTTATGTCATTTGCAAATATCTTCTCCCATTCTGTTGGCTGTCTTTTTATTTTGTTGAATGTTTCGTTTGCCCTGCAAAGCTTTTTGTCTTAAGGATAAGATCCTCCAAACCAGTTAGTAATAAAACCTTATCAGACACCGCTGTTAGAGAATTAAGGTGTCCCCTCCCAGGGGTTTCATCGACACATCAATCTAGTGTTTGGAGGGAGTTCCTCATAATCCTGCATGTAAAAACTATGGAGAAATTCATAAAAACAGTTTCTTTGTGAAGAGGAGGAGCCCCGGTCTGCTTTGGCTGTGTTGGAAACATAGGTGTGTCCTGGGGATCCCAGGGCATGGATGGGAGAGACTGAGATCCTGCTATAGGTGAATTCCTTACAGATGTTTCTGGGCCTGTGTCCACTGCAGAGCATTTCTGAGTAATTGATTAAACCTTGGCTATTTAAAGTGTCTAGAAAAAGAATATTAGGTGAAGTTTATTTTTAATTTTTGGTTGTGGTAAAACATATAACATCATTTGAACCACTTTCAGGGGTTCATTAAGGCATTAAGTAAATTCACAGTTTTGTGCAACCATCACCACATCCATCTGCAGAATTTTTTTTTTTTTTTTACCTTCCCAGACAGAAACTTATGTATTCATTAAACAGTAACTTCCTGTTCTCCCTTCTTACTTGCCCCTGGCAGTCACCATTCTGCTTTCTGTCTCTGAATTTGATGGCTCTCAGTACCTCTGATAAGAGGAGTTATACAGTATTTGTCCTATTGTGTTCTTTCGCCGAACCTAATGTCTTCAGTGTTCATCCATGTTGGAGTCTGTGTTAGAATTTTATTTTTAAGGCTCAATAATAATCTTTTTGTTGACTTTTTTTTTCATAGATTTTTGAAAAACTGAAGTTCCCTCTTAATTCTTGACCCTTGCATCTCAAGGCCTGAATCACAGAAGTAGACCCATCTCAGTATCCGGACAGCTGTTCTTTTTCTCTAGTAGAAACAAAAGGCTGTCCTTGATGGGCCCTGTGTTAGGAGAAAAGGAAAGAATTTTCCTTGATAAACTGCCAAGCAGGTGTGATGGCCCCTTGGTTCTGATACTCCTTTCAGGTCTCTGGGACTTTGCTGATTGCTGGGCATGGTTTCATCAGGGTTATAAGATAAATTTGGGAAAGACCCGAGTACTGTCTCTCCAAGCCTAATCTGCTGCTTTCTTTTTTGTCAATTTCTTTCATCTAGTTCCTGCAAAAATCTCAGGGGAGACCAGTAGTCAAGGCTGCTAAGCCTCCTCTGGGAATAAATAACTGGGAGGGGACTGCCCTGTTACCCCTGTGCTGGCTTTTCAGCCCCCTCTAAGGCTAAGCGGAGTGCTAAGCTACATCCTACCAAGCAAGTCTTTCCTGGAAATGACTTAATAAGTCTTACTGAGAGCTGGAAACGCTTGTTTCAGTTCTTCTTGAGATTAAGGTTTCTTTGCTCTCATCCAGTAGCACTTACCATTTGCTTGTTTTTAAAGATTTGTTTAATTAATTTAGAACAAGAGAGTGAGAGGCGGGGCAGAGGGAGACTCTTCAGGCAGACGCCCCATGGAGCATGTGGCCTGAGGCAGTGCTCAGACAGGGCTTGATCTTACCACTCAGGAGATCATGACCTGAACTGAAATGAAGTCGAGTCAGACGCTTAACCAACTGAGCCACCCAGGTGCCCTAGCACTTACCACTTGTAGGAAGAGCTGCAGTTTCTGGCTCTTCTGACATATTTATTCCATAACTTACTGATTGCCTTTCCACTTAGAATATGTACGCCTTGAGTGTCTCTCTTTGTTCACTGCTGCATTTCTGGTCCCTGGCGAGGTGCCCGATCTAGAGCAGGCAACTGTAAATCGTGAATTAAATGGCTAACAGGGTTGTCTCCAGGGTCCTAGGAACAACAGTACTGGGCACTTTAATTCAGCATCATTGTTTTGCAAAAGAGCTGCAAAGATAAGGGATATTTTTCCCACATTAAAGATGGTGACACTGAGGCAGGGAGATAAGTATTTGTGTCAGGCTCTAGGGCTTGTACAGCCAGCCACACGTTTGCTGGCTCTTTACCATGCATCCTCAATTGTATGACAGGCAAGAGGTATATGTTTTTAAGTACAAAGGCCTGATTGTTGATGAGAGAGTGACATCAAGGTTCCATTTAAAAAGCTTCGGCCAGAGGCGCCTCGATTGTTCAGTCATTAAGCCTCTGTTCGACTCGGGTCATGATTCCAGGGTCCTGGGATCGAGCCCCACATCAGGCTCTCTGCTCGGTGGGAAGCCTGCTTCTCTCTCTCTCTCTCTTCCTCCCTCTGCTTGTGTTCCTTCTCCTGCTGTGTGTGTGTCTCTCAAATAAATAAAATCTTTTTAAAATTCAGTAATAAATAGATTATTAGATAGGTTGATAGCTTCGGCAGAGGGGGGCCCTGGATGGCTCAGTCAGTTAAGTTTCTGACTCTTGATTTCTGCTCAGGTCATGACTTCAGAGTGGTGAGGTTGAGCCTCGTGTTGGGCTCTGTGCTCAGTGGGGAAATGGCTTAAGATTCTCGCCTTCTCCCTTTGCACCACCCCCATCGTGTATACTCTCTCTTGCTCCCTCTCTAAAATAATCTTAAAAATAAAAAGCTTGGGAGGGGCGCTTGGCTGGCTTAGTTGGTAGAAAACGTGACTCTTGATCTCGGGGTCATGAGTTCAAGCCCCACATTGGGAGTAGAGCTTACTGTTTTAAAAAATAGCTTTGGGGTGCCTGGGTGGCTCAGTGGGTTAAAGCCTCTGCCTCTGGCTCAAGTCATGATCCCAGGGTCCTAGGATTGAGCCCCTCATCAGGCTCTCTGCTCAGCAAGGAGCCTGCTCCCCCCCCCCCCCCCCCCCCTTGCTCCCTCGCCTACTTGTGATC
This sequence comes from Lontra canadensis, assembly GCF_010015895.1. Taxonomy (NCBI): domain Eukaryota; kingdom Metazoa; phylum Chordata; class Mammalia; order Carnivora; family Mustelidae; genus Lontra; species Lontra canadensis. The sequence goes on along the minus strand of NW_022630995.1, from coordinate 66,079,764 downwards.
TCTGTCAAATAAATGAATAAAATCTTTAAATTTAAAAAAAAAAAAAAAGCTTTGACGTGAAAGTTTATTGGCAACTTTTAATGCTCATGCTCACTTCCCCAGGAGGGCAGGCTGTACTGGGCAATGGTACATTGCCAACAGCCTTGGGTTGGGTTTATGTTTTTGTTTTTGTTTTTAAGATTTTATTTATTTGAGAGAGCGCGCGTGTGTGCACCATGCACATGAGAGGGGGAAGGGGGAGAAGGTGAAACAGACTTCCCACTGAGCAGAGAGCCTGGTGTTGGGCTCCATCCTGGGACTCGAGGACTGTGAGCTGAGCTGAGTGGGGTACCTGGGTACCACCCAGGTACCCCAGCTTTGGGTGTTTTTGACATTTTTTACAAAAGTAGTTGGGTGGGGGGGGGATCCTGGTTGGCTCAGTCAGTTAAGTGTGTGCTTTTGGCTCTGGTCAGGATCTCAGCGTCCTGGGATCAAGCCCTGCTTCTTGGGCGGGCTCCCTGCTCAGCAGGGAGTTGGCTTCTGCCTTTCCCTCTACCCCTCCCCAAGTCTTTCAAATAAAGTCTCTCTCTCTCTCTCAAATAAAGTCTTTAAAAAAAAAAAAAAAGTAGCTGGGCAATACACAACAGTCTTTAATATAGTCTTTTAAAATGATTGTATTTATTTATTTGACAGAGAAAGAAAGATCACAAGTAGGCAGAGCAGCAGACAGAGAGACGGGGAAGCAGGCTCCCTACTGAGCCCAAAGCCCGATGTGGATCCCAGAACCCTGAGATCCTGACCTGAGCTGAAGGCAGAGGCTCAACCCGCTGAGCCACCCAGGTGCCCCTATAGTCTTCCTTTTTAACACGTTTTGTAATTCTATTTTTGAAATTCCATTTAGGGAAGTACTTAACATGGTAATGATTATGTGTTTATGGTTTTAGAAGGGGAGATGAGAGATAAGCAGTCATACTAGCCAGTATCTGATAAATTGGCATTTCCTGATGAAATTTTATAGATTTTTGCTTCTATCTGCTTTAACCACGCTGGTATAGAGAGGTTGCCCTGGCTAGCTCATTCACACTCACAGGAGACTGCCCATGTGTCTCAGAGTGGCCATTTACGAGTTTATAGTGAGAACTGCCTTGTTATTGTCTGCACATCCTCTATCTCCATAGAAAGATGCATAGAGGGGCACCTGGGTGGCTCAGTGGGTTAAGCCTCTGCCTTCGGCTCAGGTCATAATCTCAGGGTCCTGGGATTGAGCCCCACATTGGGTTCTCTGCTGGTGATATCTAGCTCTTTAACCAGCTAGATAACTTGATGTGAATTGTCCTTACCCTCCTATCCGAGGTTTAGGAATTCCTAGCCTCTGGTCTTCCTGGCCATTCCCAGTCCCATGTGCTACACCATGTCTTTTCTTAGTGGCAGGGACACCATTCACCACCCCACTCTCATCTCTGAGTCATTGATTGCTTCAGTAAACATGAGTATCTGCACATAGGATTAGCTAGGTACAAAGTAGACTGTGCCCTGCCCTCACACTTAGGACATGCTGAATAACTACAGGGTTTGCCTTGGAAACCAAAGGATCGTGGGCCATCTGCTGAGATGGAGTAAAACATCCATTTTCCAAATTGTTTCTACAATAATACATTTGATTCTGGCATGGTATTTATTTAATAGTGTGGGTTCTGCTGTCACACTGTCCTGGTTTAAATCCAGGCCACTGTAGTCCTGAACTTTGGGCAGGTTAAATGGTAACCTTAGGGTGCCTGGGTGGCTCAGTGGGTTAAGTGCCTGACTCTTGTTTCGGCTTAGGTCATGTTCTCGGCTGTGAGGTTGATTTTCACGTTGGGCTTGCGCTCAGCATATAGTCTGCTTGGGATTCTCTGTCCTCCCTCTGCCCCCATGCTTGTGTGTGTGTATGTGCGGGTGTGTGCTCTCTCTCTCTCTCTCAGATCTTTAAAAAAGTAAAATGGTAACCTTAATAATACCTTTCCCCTTATTGGGTGATGGAACTATTACATGAACTGTGTTGGAAAGCAGTATTTTGCACATAGTACAAGGAATGTCTGGGCTTCAGCTGTGGTTAGTCTTATTGTTATTCTGGTGGCCTCTCTCCCCTGTAGTATCCAGAATACTTTGTAGTCTGTGAAGGCTACCTTTCCTGCAACCCTGATTTCAGACATGGCATTTCCACGTCCCCACACCAATCTGGGAATGCCCTCTTCTTCCTACCTCCATTTTCTGGTGAAATCCAGCCCCCTGGTAGATTTCCCTAAGGCCAGCCTTCCAACTTCCTGTGCCCTCTGACCACTAACTCTTACTAGAACCAAAAGAAGCAAATGGATTTGGAACGGATTGCTGGACTGGCCTGGGCGTGGAGCATGAGAACGCGCCAGGGGAGCTCCCAGGCGGTCTTGCTGGGGCTGCAGGAGGGGGGTTTTGGAGAGTAGAGAGGGTGTGCAGGCCAAGGAGTTGGGGTGCCTCTGGGACAGTCATAGGCTTAGGTCTTAACAACCATGTTTGAAAGCCTAAAAATTAACCAAGTGGGAGGCAAGAGGCTTATGGCAAAGCCAGGGTTGTGCATTAAATTATTTCCCATTGTTCAGCAAATGGATCACCTTCTCTGCCAGTGACATTTTTTTTTTAAAGATTTTATTTATTTATTTGACAGAGAGAGATCACAAGTAGGCAGAGAAGCAGGCAGAGAGAGAGGAGGAAGCAGGCTCCCTGCTGAGCAGAGAGCCTGATGCGGGGCTTGATCCCAGGACCCTGGGATCATGACATGAGCCGAAGGCAGAGGCTTTAACCCACTGAGCCACCCAGGCGCCCCTGCCAGTTACATTTTTATCAAAGATTCTCAATTCTGAGACCCACCATGAGGTAGATAAGAAGGATAACTTTTACCAAAATAGCTACATCATGCATGTATACCCAAATGTAAGATACTTCTTGGAACCAGAAACATCCACAGATATTAGAATCCAGAAAGTTCGATGATCTGTGAGTCCTAAGAGGCTGTCGTGGTGCCTCCCCCTCCATTCAAAGCAGGAGGGCGGTCTTGGTCCCTTCCAGCCCGAGCCTCTACCCGGAATGCTACTCTTTGCTGAAGGCTTGCCGGTTGAGGTGTTGCTTTGGGAACATGTGTGCGGTTAGAGTGGAAGCACCTGCTGCCCTGTGGTGTGGTCATCAGGAGATGTCATGCTGCCTGCCAGCCACACGTGCCCCCATAGAGTGACATCGTGAAGAGGTCATCCCTGTGAAGCAGCCAGGGTCACAGTGGAAAAGAAGGTGGCAGGGGAGTAGATGGGGACACATGCAGACCACCAGGTAATAGAGAAGGAGGTTCAGCTGGCTGGGTAGTCCCTCTAGAGGGGCTTCTCTGGGGAAAAAAAAGGCTGGGCTGGGGCTGGGGAGGGTCAGGAAGGCTTCTGAAAAACCTTCTGGCCTCTGCCTGTGTGTTTCCTTACCCCTAGCTCCTGTACCCCAGTTACAATACTGAGCTGTCTGCCAGCCCTCCCTCCCTCCACCAGGCTGGGAGCTGACGACTGGGGGTGTTGTGTTAGTAGCTGGAGCAGTCCTGATGGCCAGGAAGCGGGAGCTGGGTAGGGCAGAGGGGTGGAGCTGTGCCCCAGGCGGTGCTGGAGGAGTGAGTCAGCGACATCAGCCCATAGCCATGGAGCCTTTAGACTGCAGCACCGTTCTGTTCTGGGTGCTCTGCCAGCTCCCATAGTCCTCACACACTTGCTGCGATAGGTGCTGCTGTTTTGTCGTCTTAGAAATGGGGCACAGAGTTTGTTGCTTAGCTCAAGGGCACAAGTAGGGGTTTGGACAGTCTCAGCTGTCACGCTCTGTGGTCAGCTGTGTGTGTTAGAAAGCTGTGCTGGCGGTAGGGTTGAGGGGGCACTGGGAGGCGGGAGATCTGATAGGAGGAGGCAGCAGCTGCGGGGATGACAGGGTGGATGGATTCAAGAGGGGTCCTGTCTTTCCTGCCATCTTCACGCCTCTCAAGTAGGCCTCCTTCTGTCCAGGGCCCTTGTCCTAGTCCACTGGTTCCTGTGGTTGGGCCTTGGGAGCAACACCACCGGCATTGCCTCAGAACTTGTGAGAAAGGCAGAATTTTGAGTCCCATCCCAGACCTGCTGAGGCTGGTGCAGAAGTTTGAGAACCCCTGTCCTTATCCAGAGCACTACTGCCCAGGGTGGGTGACTGCACAGCCTCCTCCTTGTTCTGATTCTCCCTGAGTCCCTAGCCTTGCCCAGTGCTCAGGGCTTCCCCCACCAGAAGCCAGCTTTGCCCCTTCTACCCTGATGACACCCTGACTCCTGGCTTCTGACTCCCATGTTTTTGGTTCTCATGTGCTCCCTTTTCCACTGCATCTCTGACACCGAACTTAACGTAGGTAGCTGCCACTTCCCAGTGGAAGGCCCTTGAAATCCAAGGGCCTTTCAGTTCTCTAGCAGCCTCTTCATTTGCTGCTTTGTCTGCCCTTCCTGGAACCTCCCAGTCCACAGTTTCTTGGTTCTACCTGACTCGCCTGTTGCCAGTGACAGAAGTCTCAGCTAGGCATGCAGGGTGAATCAGGGCAGGTGACTCTCAGTCTCCTCCTTTAAATTATCAGCTCCTCCAGAGGGCAGCGGTGAAGTTGTGGAAAGAGCCAGAGGACCTGGGCTCTGCTCTGGCCTCAGAAACTCCATGCCCTCCTGGTTGCAGGGAGTCCATGAGGTTATGTGTGGCAGTTCAGATTCTCTTGCCTTTTCCCAGCAGCTGGCACAGGACTCTGGAAGGGTGTGAACAGCCAGAAAGAAGAGCAGGTGGTGGCATAACGAGTCTGAGCTCGGGCTTCGGGACCCGGTGGCCCAGTGCTCTATAAGAGGGCTTGCTTCCCAAGAAAACCGCAAGCAAGCACGTGAGTTGCATGGAGTATTCAGCAAGGTACTCGTAAAGGGTCAGACTGAGCTTTGTTGTTGGTGATGCAGATGGGAGCATTTATCACCTGAATTTCCTTGTTTTTCAGGACTTCAAGATACTGGAAATCTACTTGGCTGCAGATGGCTATGCTCGCCAGAGGATGAGTAATCGACGGGTGTGAGAAGTTGAGAGCAGGCAACTTTCAGCTTCCTTGCTAACCTCTCTATAGGTTCCTTCCTTCTCTGTAGGGTGGAGTCAAAGAGCACAATGAGTACTGTGAGTTTTATCAGCTTGTGAATTTTCTTCTTGAAGATTTTATTGTTTTTCTTATTTGTGAGAATGTGCCTAGGAGTGTGGGTGGGAGAGCAGAGGAGCAAACTCCACGCTGTGTGGGGAGCCCGACATGGGGCTTGATCCCAGGACCCTGAGATCACAACCTGAGCCGAAGTCAGACGTTTAACCAACTGCACCACCGAGGTGCCCTCTTGTGAATTTTATTTTCGAGGCTAAGCAGCTACCTTATTCCTTATGGCACCTTAATGAGAGTATCATAAAGGTGCTCTAAGTAACCCTTGTTCTCGAAGGAAAGTGTGCAGGGCTGGGGGGCAGCTACAGATGTAGTTATTTGGAGGAGTCTGCTGTTTTGGGTGGTGTCCTAAAGACACAGTAATAGCTGCGGATTCAGAAATTTTCTATCCCCAGAGCAGCTGTCGGTGTCGTGGAAATGTCAGGGCCCTGGTTTATTGAATCCTTTACAACCTAGTGTACATTTTCCCTTCTCTTTCCTTTCCCCTGTGTAGTTTTTGGCCCAGTATGAGCATAGTGGTAATTAATGATCCTTCGTGAGAGTTTTCTTACACCCAGTGACCAAAGTCGATACATATGTTGTGAGCTTTCATCAGACTGCAGAGGCCATGCCTTATAACAGGTGTTCCCTGGAGCCCCTTGAGCTCCAGAGAAGATTGCCTGAAGGTCTCCTTCTGTAGCTTATTCCCTGCTGACCAAGTTGCTCAGATGATCTAAACTCAAAACAGCTGTTTTCTGAGATACTGATTCATATCAGGTGGCCCAGCTGTGAAACGGCAGCCTTGTATTCTCTCCACAGGCTCCAGAGGTGCCGTGTGTGTGCAGGCAGGGTGAGGCTGAACTGTCATAGAAACCCTGTAGCTTCTACTCACTGCCCCTGGTGCTCCTCATCCTGACCAGTCCCAGTCCCTTGTGTGCTCGGAGCCTGCTGTTGATACTTCTATACAAAAGGGCCTTTGCTTCCCTGGACCTGCCCTTTTAAAAGGCAGGTGACTTCCTACCTTGGCTCCTTGTCTGCAGATTGCCCCTGCAGCTCATTTGTAAGGAAACAGATGTCCTGAGTCTGGGTACCTTCTCTCTGAAGCCCATGCCTTGCCCAGGTAGGATCTGGTTAGATAGAGCAATGTATCCTCTTACTTGACTGTTAAGAAATTGGTTAAACTTCCTCAGAGTGGCATAAATCACTTACATGGTCAGTTTGAACTGAAAGCTGTGACCCGCCTGCTAGTGCAGAGGGGGACGGCCACACTGAGAGTAACAGGGCAGTGGGGAAAATGTCTGCCAGTGTTCTAGGGTTTCTGGAGGCTGGCCCTGAGCTAGCAGTCCCCTGCACCCTTGCCCTCTGGGGAATGTGGATGGAGAGGGAGGTGGGGTTGTGGGGGGCTGGGGGAAGGGTACTGAATCCTGAGATGGTCGTCCTGGGAGGGTGAGGGATAGCCTTATACTGGAGGTCAAATTTGCATAGGTTTTTGAAAGCTGTGTAAGAATTGGCCAAGTGAGGAGAGGGAGGGAGGACTGAGTAGTCCAGTCATGGAAGGGACGAGAAAGCTGCTGGGGAAGAGGATAGGGATAAGACACAGAGCTGTGGGGTGTAGGGTAGGGATCGTGGCCTTGAGAGCACACATTGCTGTAGTGCCCATGGCGGGATATTCCAAGTCCAGCACCTAGACTTCGGTCGGGGTGCATGGCTGCTGCTTGCCTCCGTCGGAGGGGACCAGAAACCATGCAGGTGGCTGTGGCAGGGCATGAAGCGTCCTGTTTAGCAGTATCTCCTAAGAAATATGTGGTCCTTTGCAGAGGAGGGAAAATAGAAGAACAACTTCAGAGAGAAAGGGGGAAAACTTAAGTAGCCTTGGTGTTCTGGTGGCAGCTCAGGCCGCCGGTAGACACTGCGCCGTAGACTCTGCTGAGGCTGGAGTGGCAGCTCTCTGGACAGACAGAGCAGCTCCTGGAGGGAGAACTTAGAACTACTATGGCTGCTTGTCCGTGGCCCCTCCTGGGGATGGTTCCCTGCTCCTTAGGTCCACGGAAAGTTGCTAAGCCCAAATCTTAATATCCAGCACTCCCCAAGCTGCCGTTTGCTGCAGAGGCATGGCTGGAATACAGCAAGAGTCAGACGTCTCTCTCTTTTGCCTGGGCAGCACGTGTTGTGCTAAGTGGTGGGTGCCTTTAGATCTTGTGCACATCTCGCCCGCAGTGTCCATCCATCCAGTTTCCAGGGACGTAGTGCTAATATGGCGTGCAAGGCGGTCGGGTCATGCTGGCCTCCTGTGTCTTTGCTCAGTACTCGGCACTTCCGAGTGCTGAGAAATCGCCACCCCAGCTCACCCAGTTCAGGAGCATCGGTGCGCCCAGTGGCAGTGAGAACCAGAAACACGGGGGGCCAGGATTGGCTGGGGCCATGCAGGGTGGGAACAACAAGGTGACAGGATCAGGTGGGTGGTTTGTTCTCCTTTGAGGAAGGCCATACGGGGCGTGTTCTCCCCCTGTGTTTCAGGGCCAGCCTGGTCAGAAGTGTCGGAGCATGCCGGGAAGCCAGGTTCCAAGGGTATGGGGGGGCAGCTGGCATGGAGAGTTTGAACTGCACATCCGCTGGCTGAGGGCTTGAGCCTTCCAGAAGGCAGGGCTCCTGGATGGCCACTGGGAACTTTGGTTCTTTGAGCTCAGGGCCATGGTTGTGAGGGTGTGAGCTGCACTGATGAGTTGATGCACTAAATGATGATGGATTCCCAAAGACAAGACCTACTTTCTACAGTGGTTGGAAATGTGGGAAACTGAGGGTCTTGGGGTTGAAACAACAAAAAGGCCTCAGTGAGACCAATTACACATCCAAGGAGGACAGGTCTGTGACTTTTGGTGAAAAGAAGGGGTTTCTGGCCAAGTCCTGACCTGGGTCAGAGGCTTCTGTGGAGTTGTGTGTGTGGAGTTATGTGTGTGTCAGGTACTTTTGACAGACCAATAGTTTGATACAACAGAAGTTTTACTTTTATAGGGTTTATATTCACTGTATGTTTAGGATTATTTCTCTTTAAATATTCAGTGTTCTAGAATGTCAAGTTTTGTTTTTGTTGTTACTGTTTTTAAAGAGGGGAGGGGGCCGAGGGAGAGAGAATTTCAGGCAGGTTCCTTACTCAGCACAGAGCCTGAAGCCAGGCTCGATCTCATGACCCTGAAATCATGACCTGAGCCGCAATCAGGAGTCAGACACTTGGAACCGATTATATCAACCAGGTGCTCCTAGAATGTCAAGTTTTATTTAAAAGGACCCATTACCTCAGGTTGCCTCACTGGTCTCCTACTTTTTCTACTTTTTTTTTTTTTTAAGGTTTTTTTATTTATTTGAGAGAAGCTTGGGGGGAGGGGCATAGGGAGAGGTAGAAGCAGGCTCCCCACTTAGCAGGGAGCCCAACACAGGGCTCAATCCCAGGACCCCAGGATCATGACCTGAGCATTAACTGACAGCCACCCAGGTGCCCCATGGTCCTTACTCTTGTTGATGAATTGAGCCATTCCCATGTTGACCTTTTATTCTTCTTCTTGAAGTTGTATCAGTCGGGAGCTCATGTGACTGTTTCTTTCCCCGGATACCCTCAGAGAAAGCGTCGTGGTGGCACAGTAAATTCTAGACAAGCCCAGAAGCGAACTCGGGAAGCAGCCTCCACCCCTGAGATGGCCTTGGAAGCAGAACCCATAGAACTTGTGGAAAGTGGTAAGATCGCCAGGAATGCCGTGACAGTGGGATGCTGGAGTGGTGCAGCATGCATGGGTTGGCCCAGCCATGGGGTCTTGTGCAGGCCTCACCATCTGAGCCTCCCATTACCCTCCCAAATGGAATCATCCTAATCCCCTTGCGTAGAGTTGTCATTAAGGTCAATGCTTAGCTCAGTGCCTGTTAGTTAACACTTACTGCACCCCAGTTAGCATCTGTCCTTGTCTTTATAAGACCTACACCGTCTCAGACTCACCTGCCCCTCAGAACTGAAAGCTGACTTTGAGCAAGACCTGCCCTCTTTGGTGGTGTAAGACCTCTATGGGTTTTGACAGCCGCTTAACCATCTAACCTTCCTGGAATGTGCGGCTGGGGAGATGAGACTGCCCTGGGCCCACCTTTTCAATTTGAAACTGTACATCCAGTGCGCTTGGCCTCCTGAAGTCGTCAGCTTTCCTTTTCCCTTTTTCATTAAGACACAGAATCTCCCCCAGAGGGCATCTCTGTGGAGAGAGCCACCTGTGCTGGAGGGAGCTGCTATAGGCAGAAGCCAGATTGTGCACATGCGTGCGGCCTGTGGGATTGTGGCTTCTGTTTGTGAGAGCCAGAAATTAAGTCCACCGGAAGGAGAGCAGCTCTATGACTTAGATTATATCAGTATACGGACTATTTTTTAAAAAGGACGGGGTCTTTTTGTATAAATTACATTCAACATCTCTGATATATTGTGGGTTTTACTCCTGTGAATCTTTTTTAATAAAAGAAAATAAAGCAAATTTGAATTGCTAAATGTATTACGAGTTATTGTCCCCAAACAAGTACTACTTTTTTTTTTTTTTTTTTTTTTTTTTTTTAATTTGACAGAGATCACAAGTAGGCAGAGAGAGAGAAAGAGGGAAGCAGGTTCTCCGCTGAGCAGAGAGACTGATGCGGGGCTCAATCCCAGGACCCCAAGATCATGACCCAAGCCGAAGGCAGAGGCTTTAACCCACTGAGCCACCCAGGTGCCCCAAAGAAGTACTACTTCTAAAAATCCTACTCTCATATGTTTTTAGTGCTATAATAGAAGCAAAAATGATTGTAAATCTTTTTTTAGTTCATATAAATGGAAGTAGTCCTTTGTGGTTCATTCTTACCTGCCACAGAGAAGTGCTTCTACCCAGTCTTGTCCTGTGCTCACGAAGACACCACAGTAGATCCTAGGGCTCAGAGGCACGCAAAGGAATAGGCTGAGCCCAGTCTGCTGTGCTGGGAGTCTAAGGGATCAGTGAATACCACCCTGTTCTGCTTGAGAGCCACATGGAGATGACTATCTCACTGATGAGGGTGCAGAGCTGAGTCTGATGAGGTCTGAGGGCGAGTGGCATCCTCGAGGAGGTTGTTTAAGGCAGGTCCATGCCAAAGAGAAAGGCCTGAGGTGAGCATGCCTGGTCCTTTCCCCAGATGTCTTCCAGTACTCTCAGGTAGGTCCCTGCCTCTCCCCTGTGCAGGGGCAGGTGGGAGCACTGAGGCCTAGTTGTGTGACAGTGTGAGGCCACAGGGATGAGGTCTGCGTGTGCACAGACTTGACCCCCGTCCTTGGTGTAGTTGTAAACCATAGGCCTCCACTCGGAATTCTGAAACGGCGTTTGTTGGCTGTCTCCCCTGAAAGGAGATTGGACCTGATGCTCTGCATTCTATACTTTGAGGGGGCTTTAGTTTGGTATAAGCCCATGCTCCATTTTTAATCGTTTAATGAAGCTTCTAGTGTTATGCCGTTATTTGTTACTTTCCTGCTAATGCTTGTTAAAATGCTTTATTTTAAAGCCGGAGACGAAATAGTGGATCTCACCTGTGAATCATTAGAGCCTGTGGTTGTTGACCTGACTCACAATGACTCTGTTGTGGTAAGTGTCAGAGCGGGATGGGTGATCCCTCCTGGCTGTGGGCCCTTAGCCAGCACCAGCTTCTGAAGGCGCTGGTCACAGGTTACGGTTTGTGCCGAAGAAACTCAGACATTCAGTGACTAGATAGAGCCCAAGATAGAAAATGTTTCTGGAAAATCCTTTGTTCGGGCTTTGTTTCCTGTGGACACAGTACATCTATGTGATCCTGGCCTGCTGGCACTGAAGCAGTTTGGGGAGAGCCCCCAGAGTTGCCTGTTCTGCACTTTATACCAGCTGTGTGACCTCCGGCAAGTTCTTAGGCTCATTCACTCTGAATGGGGGGATATGCCCTATGTGCCAGTAGGGTATTGGGAGGGTCAGGAGTCACCTTATATCTGAGTGCCAGGCACCCAGTGGTGCCCAATAGGTGTGAGTTGCACCCTCCCAGCTGGTGGGGACGAGAATGCTTGCTTAGCACTGCCAGCACTGCTGCCAGGGGTCTCTGGAGGCACACAAGCAGCTTGCCTTGGAGGGTGCAGGCACCCTGCATCCCTCCTTGATTCCAGGGACAACGGGGCTTGGGAAGCTGCTTGTGGCCCCTTCCTGTGGCACCAGCTGTGGCCCCTCACAGAGAGCACGCTTGCCCTTGTTGGCCCTCGGGGAAGGAGACCTGCCTCACAGCGTGGGGGCCCGCTCCTGTGTGTGGTTTCAGGTGGCCGCTCAGCCCACAGACCTGCACCTTAAGACTGCATCTGCCTCTCCAGGATGCCTCTTGAGTGTGGTTTGATCTGATGTGCAGTTGTAGAGTGGAGCAGATGGGAGGCAGGTGTTGCTGGGGATGGGGGTTGGTAGTAGCTGAGTGTCCACCTGGCCTTGGGGCCCACTGGTCCTGGGCTTGTTCTGATTGTGGTTACAATTGCAGAGTAGGGTTGTGCTGAGAAGCTTCAAGACTTCTTTAAAAGAAAAGTAGGGCAATGATGGGGATCTGTCTTGACAGATTGAGAGGTTTGAACTCTGGTCTTGGTTGAAAACCACCAGTCCTGTTGTGTGTCTGTGCACCTCTCCCCTCACCCCCCCAAAGGAAAGGCAGTTGAAACCTGTATTTTCTCTGACACTCAGTCCCTGACCTGCAGGCCCAGGGGGATAGCCAAGATTCTGTTTGTAAGACCTTCTAGCCCTCAAGGAGACAGTGACTGGCTTCTGTTGTGTGATGTACCAGCATCATGAAATCCTTCTCATGCCTTGGATTATTTATTTATTTTTTAATGACTACCCTTTCTAATGTTCTCCTTCCTGACCTTTCCTACCTTCTTTGTTTCCCTGGGCATGGAAAGTCATCAGGAGATATAGAACAGGACTGCTAGGGTCTGGGGAGCTGCCCTGGGAATGGATGGCTGGCCAAGGCCGGAGATGGGGGAAGGGGGTGCTGGCCTGAGAGGTAGGAGTCCTGGTTTTCCGGTCTTAGATACACCGGTCATTTTGGTCATGGTCTAAGGTTCCCAGCTATAAAAATATAATAAGGCTTGGGCTTTAAAGCACTCCTGATTCTAATCATTCTCTACTTTTTGTTGTTCATAAATTCAAATGCCAGTTTTTAAATTTACAGTAAGAAATACATGTGAGGCTGAAGTTCTCACTCTAAGCATATCTACTTGGAAAACCCAATAGTATTAAGTCAGGACAAGGAGTGTCCATCAAGTGAATTTTGAGTCAGGCAGGCCTCGCCTGCAGCAGCATGTAAATGGTGAATGTATCATGTATTAGTTCCCAAATTGGGGTGACCTTACCGGTTCAACTAGAATCTGTGGGAGCAGGCCACATGTACCTCTTTGGCCCTGTTGGGAGTAGCTAGCTCTGTATCTTAAAGACCAGAATCTGTGCATCCCCCGATCCAGCCCTGACTTCAAAACTTGAGGGAGCCCTCTGATGAGAAACTTCTGAGACTCTTTTTCCAACTCTCTAAAAGACTCTAGAGCCCCCAGTGAACTAAGAGAACTAAACAGTGCTTTGAGATGCAATAAGGCTTTGTACATCTCTGCTTAGGTATTTTATCTCCAAATTAACTTCTATTTTGGGCATTGCATAGCCAAAAAAGGGCATCATTGCTGGATCCCAGGACATGTATATCTTTGATTTTGCTAGATTACTGCTAAACTTTTCTAAAGGGGTTGTGCTTGCTCATTCTTACTAGTGTTTGCAGTGCTCACAACCACTTTACTTCTGGCCAGTCTGATGGTTTTGAACACCTCTCGTATTGATTGGTAGTTCTTTTCATCTTTTGTGAAGTGCCTGTTAAAATCTTTTTTCCTTTTTTTTTTTTTTTTTTTAGATTTTATTTATTTGATGGAGAGAGAGGTAGCCAGAGTGGGAACACAAGCAGGGGAGTGGGAGAGGGAGAAGCAGGCTTCCTGCTGAGCAGGGAGCCCAGTACGGGGCTCCATCCCAGAATCCTGGGATCATGACCTGAGCTGAAGGCAGACACCCAATGACTGAGCCACCTAGGTGCCCCTAAAATCTTTTTTTTTTTTTAACTATTCTTTTTACACACATGTTGTATATACAACTTTTACAATAGCCGAAGAAACTGATCTAGAATGGAACAACCCCTTGAGTTCTCATCTATTTGGTTGTGTGCTGTGTGTGTGTTTGTGTGTTTCCCAGACATCTTTTAAATGGGCTCTACACCCAACGTGAATTGCATGCTTCACTGACTGAGCTAGCCAGGCACCCCTTTCTGCCTTGTTTTTGCTCTTTTTTTTTTTTTTTTAAAGGAATTCTTTCTAAGTGATTAAGTATGAGCGTGCCACTGGTCAAGTTAGGTTTTGTGTCTTTTTCTGAGGGGTCTCCCTTTCTCATTTCAATTTATAGAGGTTCTTAATTTTAATACAGTTGAATTTATCAATTTGTTGAAAATAATCCATATAAAAATTCGTTCTGTATTCTGAGTTTTACTGTTTTGCTTTTTACAAGTGACTCTGTAACCCACTTGAATTGTCTTTCGTGTGTGGTTTGAGGCAGGGTATTTCGCTCCTCTTAGTGAAGTCTTAACAGTATTCCTTGCGGTGGTTTTGCAAATCTTTTGTTAAAAGATATATTCCGGGGTGCCTGGGTGGCTCAGTAGGTTAAGCCTCTGCCTTTGGCTCAGGTCATGGTCTCAGGGTCCTGGGATTGAGTCCTGCATGGGGCTCCCTGCTCAGCAGGGAGCCTGCTTCCCCCTTTCTCTGTGTCTGCCTCTCTGCCTACTTGTGATCTCTCTCTCTCTGTCAAATAAATAAATAAAATATTTTTTAAAAAAAGATGTATTCCTAAATACATAGTATTTTAGGAAGCTATTAAAAATGGTATTATAGGGACGCCTGAGTGGCTCAGTAGGTAAAGCCTCTGCCTTTGGCCTAGGTCATGATCCCAGGGTCCTGGGATCGAGCCCCATATCGGGTTCTCTGCTTAGCAGGGAGCCTGCTTCCCCCCTCTTTCTCTGCCTGCCTCTCTGACTACTTGTGATCTCTGTCTGTCAAATAAATAAATAAAATCTTTTAAAAGAAAAAGTATTATAAAGTTTCTGTTTCTTTTTTATTTTTACTTGCTAATATAAAGAAATGCAGTTGATTTTATCTATTGATTCTTTTTTCAATGTAGCAATTTTTTTTTTTATTTTATTTTTTATAAACATATTTATTTTTTTTTCCCCAGGGGTACAGGTCTGTGAATCTCCAGGTTTACACACTTCACAGCACTCACCATAGCACATACCCTACCCAATGTCCATAACCCCACCCCCCCCCCCCCCCCCCAGCAACCCTCAGTTTGTTTTGTGAGATTAAGAGTCACTTATGGTTTGTCTCCCTCCCAATCCCATCTTGCTTCATTTACTCTTCTCCTACCCCATTAACCCCACATGTTGCATCTCCTCTCCCTCATATCAGGGAGATCATATGATAGTTGTCTTTCTCTGATTGACTTATTTTGCTAAGCATGATACCCTCTAGTTCCATCCACGTTGTCGCAAATGGCAAGATTTCATTTCTTTTGATGGCTGCATAGTATTCCATTGTGTATATATACCACATCTTCTTTATCAATGTAGCAATTCTTAATCTAAATCTTTTGGTTTTCTGTGTACACAGAATAAATTTTGGTTCTTTACTATATCTTTTTTTTTTTTTTTTTTCCCCCTTAACACACTGGCTAAAGAAAATTCATCACTCGCTGAATAAATGGGGACAGTCCTGGACATTCTTGTCTCATCCCAAATCTGAAGGAATCCTTTCAGATTTGGACCGTTAAATAAGTTCTCTGTGGTAGGTTTCATTGCTGTCATTGTTTATGCCCTTTATTCTGACTGGAGAAATTCCCCTCTGTTTTCTGTTGGACTGCAAATTGAAGAATCAATGTTAATTTGGGGTACCTGGGTGGCTCAGTCAGTTAAGTGTCCATCTTTTGATTTTGGCTCAGGTTGTGATCTCAGGGGAGTCTGCTTAAGTTTTCTCCTCCCTCTGTGTCCACCCCATGCTTGTGCACGCAAGTGTGCACGCTGTCTCAAATAAATAAAATAAAAAATAAAAATATGCTTCCTCTTAAAGAATCAGTGTTGAATTTTAACACTCCAGCAGAGTTAAACTAATTAAATGTTGTGGTCTTTTTATATATTGCCAGATTCTGTTTGCTACTATTTTATACCTGACTTCTGCCTCTATTTTTGTGAGTAAGATTGGTTTGTCTGTAATTTTCATCTTCTACACATTTCTTACGAGGTTTCTGATATCAGAGTACTGGTATCTTTATTGTTAAGTGAGTTGGGCACCCTTTTTTCTATCATCCAGATTTGTAATCTTGGAGTTACTTTTTTCTTGCAAGTTTGGTAGAACTCCACTGTGAAGGTACCTAGCCTCAAATTTTTTGAAATTTGTGAGTCTCATTTAAAATGTTTACTTTTGTTGGTATACATTTGTTTGTGATATCTTAATGTTCTGTGGAATCTGTAGCGATGGCTCCTTTTTCATTTCCTCTGATTTGATTGTTTGTGTTTTCTGTCTCTTTAGATTAGTATCACCAGAGGTTTATTAGATCTTTCAGAGAACCAACTTTTAGCTTTGTGGAGCCTTTCTCTTGTAAGTTTGTTTTCTTTCAGGATTGCTGATTTTTTTCCTTGAGTTTATTTTGCTTTTTTTTTAACTTACTAATTTTCATCATTTCTTTTCTAATACCTTTAAATTATCTTTTTAAGCTGTATTGTACAGATTTTGTTATTAGTATTTTATGTTCAGTTCCTTGTATTTATCAAATGAGTATTTTTTAACTTCCAAACATATGGAGGTTTTATTTCCTTTTGTCACGGTTATGGATTTCTTCTTCTTCTTTTTTTTTTTTTAAGATTTATTTATTTGTCAGAGAGAGAGAATGTGCACAAGCAGGCAAAGGGAGAAGTAGGCTCCTCCGTGAGCAAAGGAGCCCAGTGGGTCTTGGGATCATGACCTGAGCCAAAGGCATATGCTTACTTAATCAACTGAGCCACCCAGGCATCCCATATTTTTACTAATTCTTTGAATTATTGTATTATTGGTCAGAAAATACATTGTATATATCAAGTTCTTTGATAATTCCTTAGATTTTCTTTGAGCCTGGCCTGCATGAGGTAGCTGGCCTTCATTGAATGACCTGCCCCCACAGGTCCTGCGTGGGCTTTGGTTTCTTGGTGAAGGTTTCACAAGTAAGCTTCAGTTTTTCAGGAATCTTCTGTGCTTTTTTTTCTCTGAATTATTGTAGTCCCTTCAGTTTGACCGAGTATGTTTTTGAATACCTCTTTATTTAAAAATGTGTATGTTTTATCTTGCTTTGGTGGTTTTCAGTGGGGAAATTGATGGAAATACTAGCGTGCTATTTACTGGAAACCTCTGCTTGTATTTCCCATCTTCTTTTCACCTGGCTTAATAGGTGAAGTAAGATTTTCAGACCACTTTTTTTTTTTTTTAAGGATTTTATTGTTTATTAGAGAGTACAGATCCAGGGGAGGGGCAGAGGAAGAGGGAGAAGCAGACTCCACCCTAGTAGGGAGCCGGACATGATATTCAATCCCAGGACCCCAAGATCATGATCTGAGCCAAAGGCAGGTACTTAGCCAACTGAGCTCCCCAGGCGCCCGTCCTTTCATTAGCATTTGCAGCATGTCAACCTCTGCCCTAGCTCCCAGGGGTGACGCATTGGTAGAAAAGATTTACTCCCCCCTTAAAAAACTGCTTGTTTTAGGGGGAAGATATTGAAAGTGGTATTTGCTTACACTGTTTTCCTTCACTGAATTTCAAAAAAGTATTATTGTTGTTTCAAAGAGTGTTTCTTTTAAAGTCAGGTTGATTTCCCTGGAATGTCTTTTTGGTTTGTCTCCATGGTGGACCAGTGAGTCATGCTACTTGTGTTATGCTCCATACCTTCCTAGTTCTTCATTTGGGAGCCTGTTGAAAGGGTCTGCTTTAATGGAAGCTCCTTTGCAGCCAAGAGCAGAGTCCTGTCCAAGTCTGTGGGAATAGTCGAGGGCCTGAGGGGTACCCAGTGACTGCTAGAATGAGTGAACCAGAATAGTTCTATATGAAGGAAGAAGGGCTCTGTCCCCGTGTCCAGGAATCGGGGAAACAGTCGTACTTGGAATCAGGCAGGGAGCGCTAACTTTAACTGGAATGTGACTGTCAGGACCAGTTTTCCTGGTACTCCTGGCGCGGCTGCAGGAGTAAGAATCTGTAATTGCATGCTGCATGCCGCTGTTGGAGCTGAAGACTAGCCACTCACGCTCAAAGTGGTTGGAGGTGGCCGTTTTTTCCAGTGCAGCAACGTGCGAAGCCATGTGGGGAGTCATCTAGAGCTAGTGGCTTGCAGGGCTTCTGGCTGGGGGGGTGTTCTTAGAAGTGCAAGGGGTCCACTTGCCACAGAGGACCCCAGACTACTGCTTGGTTTTGTCCCACTTTTTTCCCCAGCATATTGGCTGCAGCCTCAGGAGGGACCTAGAATGTGAAGTCCACTGGTAGAAGAGGACCTTGTCCTCCCCCACTGATCAGGGGCTTGTGACATGGCTATCAGCACTTACTCAGGTGTTCTGAGGCTCAGCTGTGCTTCAGAAACTCAGAGGGCCTTCATGACTGACCTGAAATCCATGCGCCCCAGTGTGAAAGCAGGCGACAGCTGGGTGCCTGCTGTGGATTGCTCATTCTCCATACGTGTCATTTGTCTCTCTGACCTGCGGTTTATCCCATAGTCAAGAAGCCAGACCGAAAGGTAAAGTGGGATATTCGGGTCTGATCTTAGGCCACTTGCCTGTTTGTTTCTTTTGAAGGCCTCTCGGCCAGATCAGAGGCCCCAGAGCATCCCCAACCCCCGCCACACCCCCTACCTCGCACACCTCTGTTTCTTGTGCCTGGGAAGTGCTGTGCTACCTTCAGGGTCCCAGCCATGGAATTTGATGTAGTTCAGCTGCTGGCTGGAGGGAGCACCAGTCACAGTGTTGTGTGCCCCTCAACCAGGCTGTGGCACTGTTGTTTTCTGCCCTTTGGGCAAGAAACTTCCTTTCTGAGCTTTTGTATTGAAGATGGGGACAGAGTCATCACCAGCAAGGGGAGCTCTCTGGTCAGTACGTATTCATTTACCCAGTAGCTATGTAATGAGCACCTGTTTTGAGCCTGGGGACAAGGCAGCAAAGGTACCACCCCGAGGGGTCAGGTCTGGCCCGAGCTCAGCACTGCCTGGGAGTGAGCTGGGTCTGACTCACAAGAACCTTTGGAGACCCAGTTCTCACACACTGCTCATTGGGGAGCCAGCAGCATCCTGTTCCTTCCAGGTGTCTCCACGCCCAGTCAGATGACCCCTTGAGGTAAAGGGAGGTGAGGCTGTGTTGGAGTGCTGGAAAGCTAGGATCATTTCTGCCTACAGCAGATTTTCCTTCTGTTCCTGGCTAAATTCAGAGCTCCCCTTGTATAGATGTCATAGGAACTGAACCTCCTGACAGCCCAAGCTCTTTTTCCAGTACATAATCCCAATGATGAGATTGCCAGTCCCCCAATTTCATAGTCCCACACTCTAGCCTCCTCTATAGGGAAGAGGGAGCGCCTTTGGTAGCTCCCTCTGTGGGTTGTGTTCTCATCTGCAAAAGGAAGGTCTTCATGCTTAGACCATCCTTCTTCCCAGGATGGCTCTTTGTATCTGTCAGGGTTCAGGTTGGAAGACCAAATCCACCCAGTTGCTTTTAAGTATAAATGGATTTTAATACGTGAGAAGAGCTGCTGCTTTTTACTGAAAAGGCTAAAGGAGCAGGTCTTCAGGAATAACTCTAGACAGCTCAGCCTTGACCCACCATAAGAACTGTTACCTCTGCCCCAAGCAGAAGGGTAGGAGGTGGAAGCCACCATCTGCACTGATCTCTTTGGGTTCAAGGAAACACTAGCAAGCCCCTCGCCAGGGAGGAGGGGCCTCTGCCATGACACTAGCCTTGTCCGCCACCACTGACACTGACAGCAGCTGAAACTGGCCTCTGAGTGTCTCACTGAGGGGAACTTCTGAGTTCGTGTTCAGAATCCCTGCCACGAGGGAGTTGGGCTGGAGGGAGCTTTTGGATTCTGCAGGGCAGGCTGGTATGCCCTCCCTTGTGGGCATCTGCCAAGGAGGGGTGGGCAGCAGATCTTGGAGTGGCAGTCAGGAGCACTTACCTGAAGTGGACGGCCTGTGATGAGCAGGAGGGAAAGGGGGTGCTCCCAGTGCTGGCATAGGCAGGTTTATGAGCACAGAGGGGGTTGACGAAGTGGGGTGGGAAACTGCTGTAGCAAAAATAGTCCTGGTGTAAGTTCCGAGTCATTAGATATGGCCTGGTCAAGTTCTCCGTAACTTTTTCATAGGCCCAGAGAACACGGAATCAGATTGATCTTGGTCCTTGGTGTGCCATTCACCAGTCCCTGCACATCCTACTTTGTTTAATTGTTCCCAGTAATAAGCACTGAAAACCCTCTTCACAGTAAGGCTCCGCCTTTGGCATAGCCTGCATGACATACAGGATTCTTGTCATTGGCCCCACCGGACCAGGAGAGCATATGGAGCCAGTCCTGGGCTCCGTGTCCCCAGGGCCCTGTGACAGTTGTTGGCTTGCTTAGTCCTTGGAGCAGTATGGTGAGCTGTGGGCACTGGTGCCTCTTTTCTCCAGAAGAGGAAGTTGGCAACTCCCAGAGGGTAAGTAACCTCCCTAGGTCACGAGGCCAGCCACTCTCAGACTCACTCAGCGCCAGGTGGACACTGCAGTGTGTCAGCTGCCGGGAGGCAGAGGTGCCTAGGATGGGCCTCACTGGAGAGGAGAGGTGTACAGATGTCTCATTGGTGCTGCCTGGGCAGGCCCTCTCCCCGTACCTGTCCTGCCCTGCGGGAGGGTTTTACTGGGCCCCTGAGGAGTTTGCATTTGAAACAGGAAATGTTTCAATTTTATCATTTAAGTTTTTTTTAAATATAGGGTATATTATGTCATACTGATTGTGTCTTTCTCTTTTTTCTCCTTTTTAAAAGATTGTTGACGGTGAGTGGTTTCCTCTCTCTTTCATTGGGTTTGCATACAGAATGGCAGTGGGTGGGGAGCACAGAGCTGAAGTCCTTGCCAGGCCTGTGACAGTGCCAGGCGGGAAGACGCCTGCAGTCAGTGCTCCGTGGTTGCTGAGGAGACCGCACACTCACTGCGGAGCTGTGGTCCCACTGGGTTTTGGAGAAAGCTCGCCACCTTAGACTTTAGATGGCCTCCCACTCAGACAATTGCTCATGGCAGGGATGGGGCTTCTTCTGGGAAGACAGGAGAGTGGCCTTTACGGAGCTGGGCAGGACCTACCTGGCGTGGCTGGGTGTGGTGGCTGTGCCTCTTGGGCCTGGGATTGGCCTTTCCCAGGCGGGAAGGGGTGGTGAGGAGACAGAGCTGGGGATCCTGCCCTGAACATGGACTCACACCTTAGAACGGAGGCGGCCAAGGAGGAATGCGAGGCGGCCACACCAGGAGCACGCTGACAGCTGTGTGGTGAGCAGTGATGACGAGGAGCTGTCCAGGGACAGAGATGTGTACGTGACCACCCATACTCCCCGAAATACCAGAGAGGAGGCAGCCACGGGACTCAGGTATCAGCGCTCCCGCTGCCCTGCTCCCTCACCACATGCCTTTGGCCACGTGGGACCCCTTGCATCCCTTGTCCCCTGGAGTTGGGATCCTCTACTCCCCACCCCACCCCCACTTCCATTTCTCAGGGGTAGGGTAATAGGAATACCGGATCTTGCACAAGTTCTGGGAGCCCATGGCTCGAGAAGGTCTTGTCTAAGCAGCTGTGCCACAGCTGAGTGCAGGTGGGCCTGGATTCAGAGCCAGATCAGCCAATCCCAGTGGGACAAGACCGTGTGTGGCACTGGCAGGGTGGTGTGACTAGCCATGGGCTGGTGGCACACTCCACCACCTGCTGTTTAGAGCTGACCCAGTGGCTCTCTCTGATCTGCAGCAGGAATGCTCGGAGGTGCAAGGCAGAGGTCCTGCCCCAGACAAGGGAGGCAGATAGCACAGGCTGGGGGCTCGGGAGGTCAGGGCCCCTCCGGGTGTCTGCTCCTTAGTTCTCCTTTCACCTCCCCGCTGCACTCCCTTGGGGCAGCTGGCCTTTCTGTAAGTGTCTGGGTGCCTGTGCTAAGGGATAACGGGCTGCTTCTGTGAAGCCACTTAGGGTAACTGAATGTTTGAGTTTGCCAAGGAACTGACACGAAGCACTGTGATTTTAGGCCCTCTGGTACTGTCAGTTGTCCGATCTGCATGGACGGGTACTCTGAGGTAAGCAAACTTAACTGTGTCTTCCTTTCTTCTGGTTTCCACATGGCTTTAGTGAAAGGGTCTTCAGAGAGAGGGTCTTCTCTTTTGGTGGAATTTGACCCCTCTCTTCCACAGTCAGGCTTGGCTGGCCTGTGCCTGTCACACATCTCTGTGCTTTTTCTTGGGCCCTGCAGCCTTCATCTCTGGCCCCTGTGTTCCTTGAGCTTCCACGTGAAGGGTGTCCATCCCATGTGTTCCCATCCCAGCCTTAGCAGAAGCAACTAGTACTTCCTGTGGCCCCCCCCGAGCCATCGAACACTGTCCCCCCCCATGTGCTCCCATGGCAGCCCCAGACTCCATTGGCCTGTGGTTCAGGCATCTGGGGTCCCTCCAACACTCTTGGGCTGTTGCTACCAGGAGAGTGGCTCCTGCCTCTGCTCTCAGCTTCAGAGACCCCACTCATACTTGTCTGACACTACAGAGCAGGTAGGGATCTTCAGTTCTCCAGACCTGCCTGGTCCTTCCTCCCCTTATCTCAGCAGAAGTGAGGTTCTCTGGGGACTGCTGCTGCACTGGGACCAGGGCAGACATGAAGGCTGTTCCTTCTTCTGTTTTCTAGATTGTGCAGAATGGACGTCTCATTGTTTCTACAGAATGTGGCCACGTCTTTTGTAGCCAGTGCCTCCGTGACTCCCTCAAGAATGCTAACACTTGCCCAACTTGCAGGAAAAAGATCAACCACAAACGATACCACCCCATATATATATGAATGGTGGAGAGCTGCTCAGGAGAGGTGGACGAACAGACAGACAGCCTGGCTGGGTTCTCCACACAGCCATTCATGGGTTCTCTGCCTCAATTTCCTGAGCTCGAAAAGACTATTTCAAAATCAACATCTGATACGTAAACTGCTCTTTCGTTTCCAGCCCCCACTTAGGCCCTTTTGGTACCTCCACAGGGCCTTCCTCTCTGCTCCTCTGGGTGGTCTGGTTCCAGGGCAGGAGAGAGGGAGTTAGACACATTGGAACTGAGAATCGTGGCTCTAGCATCTTTCTGGAACCTGCATGTTTGCCAAGAAATTTTTCCCCATTTGGAAAGTTGGCCCCAACTTCCTCCTGGCAGTGTTGTCAAGGGGCTGGCCCCGGTCAGGGAGCACGCGGGTCTGCGCAGCTCTCCCTGGCAAGTGACATCAACTCAGGAGTCTGTATGCCACAATGAGCAAGCCACACGAGGTCCATCCGGCCCGAGGATCCCAGGTGTAAGCACGGCCCTGGAAAGACCCACCACTGGACGTTTCTCTTTCCTCAAGAGTCAGAAGTCACCGGAGATCCCACCTGCACATTAGCATTGATGTGTGGGGACTTCTACAGATGAAGAGAATCTCTACAGGGCAATTCCCAGGTTCCTAAGAACGAAATGTGCAATAAAGCCTGTTCTTGGCCTACTTTTCAGCAGCCCAGGAGATGTAGCACTCCTAGTGTCCCCTCAGAGGCCTCACGTTGCCTGTGGAGCAGTGCCTGTCCCACCCCGTCCTATTCGCCACCTGTTCTCAGGAACTTAACCCATGTCCCAGAGTTTTCACCTGGCACAGGCCCTGCAAGTAGGGCAGACATGTGGTCGGGTATCCTCTCTCTTTTCTGATAAGATGTGCCCTATTTGCCACATGCCCTCGGTTCCTCAGTTCCCACTGCCTAATGTCTACTCAAGCATCAGTGCTGGGAGGAGATCGCAGTCCTTGTGGCCTTAGCAGCCACGCATGTCCATGTTGGTGTCCAAGTCATGGCTGCCCAGAGTTGCAGCGAGTGTAGCCCACCTGCCATCAGCTGGGCTCTTTGGCTTTCACCCACACCCCCACACAGTTGACATTCACTTTAGAAGCTGCTCCTCTGGCCTTTCAGTCTCTGATCCTTTGGGCTTTTGACTGCTCCATAGATTGGGTTGGCAAAGTATGGTGGCCTCTCCTCCCCAAGACAGCCAGATAAGATGCTCTGCTTAAGTCTCTGGGTTTGAGCCTCTTGGTCCTTGAGGAGGCTGTGGGGTGGCCTGAGCTGCCCCTCACAGCCCAGGGTCTGAGGCAGCTCATGGGGCAGAGGCCTTGCCGTGTCAGCCTGCCTCTGTCTCCGCATCCCACTTTCTCAGAGGGCTTTAGGCCAAACCAACAGCCTCTTCATGTGTGACATCTTCAAGGTAGGAACGGGGGACTCCTCTGGCTTTGCTAGCAATAACTGACCTTCACTTCCCCCTTCTGAAGGAGCAGGGACTTGGCACAGAATTCACTTTAAACGGGGCTGAAGGAGTGTCCCTCCTCTATGTGAAAAGAAATTTGTTTTAGTCTTCATTCTGACTTTTTCACTGTTTGGCTCACTTCCAGTTAATTTGGATGAAAGTAATAATTTTCTATGTGGAGTCGAGGAGGGCAGGACGTCACTTCTCGTCGGCACGATGCTGGGTATGTCTGCCCTCTGTTTGGACGTCATTACCATTAAGTTCCTTCTGGGCTTCATGGAAACTCTTTTGTTGTGTTCCAGCAGTACCCAGACTTCAGAAACCAAGTCAGCTGTGCAGCCAGAATCTTTAAGTTTTGTGCTTAAGGACAGATGGTTGATCGTAAAGTTTGTATTCCTTCCTACTAAATTAAATTGGGGAAAAAAGGTTTAGTTTCTACTATTTAGAAACTGCAAAGTAGGAAAAGATGGGTAAGAAAAAAAATCATTTTCTTTTCTTCATTGTACATAGTTGAAATCTTTCTTTGTTACATTTAAACTATATCCATGTACATCAAGTCTGTTTGGGACTCCTGCTAGTGTTACAGGTGGAAATAAAATAATTAATTTGAACCAGATTTCTTCGTACGTTCATTTGCTCTCTGGGATGGATCTTCTCCCCCTTTGCCCTAGGTGTGTGCTTCCTGTCTGCCTCCAGTTTAGCACATTTTATCAGTGTGTGCAGGAAAGTTAGCTTGTCTGGCTGCTCATCCAGAAACCAGGCAAGAGGTCATTCTTGGAGTGGAACCACAAGTCCAGACCCTGGAATCCTTGAGCAGAATCTTCACCTCAGCCCTAAGAAGCAAGGCTGGCCATGGGGCTGTCTGACCAGTACCGGCTCAGGAGAGGAGCCCTAAGCAGTGTGGACTTAGATGGAGCTGGGATTCTGACAGTGTGGTGCAACTATCTCAGCTACCCAGACCACGGTCACCGTCCACTCTGGGGTGGGGGCCGGGGGGACGTGATATGTTGGTCAGTGACCTAGGTGATCAGTGCCAGGAAAACTGGAAAGAGAGAGTGGGCTTGGGATTCCCAGGCAGTTGGTACTGGCAGAGCTCGCCTCCGCCTTTCTCCGAGCCTCTCGAGTGGCCCCAGAGATAGAAAAGGTGAATGAGCTGGCCACCTGGAGCTCCCAGAGGCCCTACTTGAAGTTGAAGACAAAGCAGATCAGAAGGAAATGCAGTTAACTCAAACACTCCCTGCATGTAGGCCATGCCCCGCTATTGCACTTGCCTCTGGTGGGTATTGAGAAACCCATGTATATCGCTACCCTCCTGGAGTGTACATTCCTTGGGGGAGACTGTCCCCCCACCCCCAAGCCACTGAAAAGTCAGAATGAAAACAGGTCAGTTACTTGAGTCCTGGGAGAGCAAGAGGGTGGTGAGCTGTAGTGTTTAAGGTTTGAAAGTACTCTAGGGAAAGGTGAGGTGATTTACATTATGTTCCTTGACTTTTTTCCCCCCAATGTACAACCATCTTGCATTTCTTGCATAGATCACCTTGTTCATGTTTTCCTTTTATATATTATTTCTTTGTTTTGCCAGTATTGGGGGTCTGTTTGAAATCCTGTTTATGCATAGTTAAAATGGCCTGTTATTTTCTTACACTCTTTGCCAGGGTTTGCTTTCATTTAGGCTAGTTCCCTACAAAGACACTAGAGTATTCTGTATATCCTAATTTTGGATTATTCCCTGACTGAAATGCTTTCGTTGAGGAAAGATTTTAAAATACTGATTTGATTTTTTTTCAAAATTTGAGACTTAGTCACATTTTTGTCAGTTTTGTTAAGTTGCCAATTTCTGGGAATTCATAGATTTCATCTCTACAAGTTTTTGGCATAAAGTTCATAATCTCTTAGAAGCTAATTAATCTCTGTAACATCTTTTTATCAGTATTTATGCCTTCGCTTTTAAATTGGAGATTTGTCAGCTTTATGTCCTGTATATGTTAATTCCAGTATCCAGATCCTTTGTGGGTCTAATTCTGAAGTCTTACTCTTGCCAGGTCTCTCTAATGACGTCTTCCTATGTGAGTTTTGTGAGCAGCTTTCTCCCTTAATTTGAGCTCACGTAACTTGGTACATGATCTGATAATTCTTTGAGAACTGGACTGAAGGTGGTTCCTCCAGGAAATACTTGCCTTTGCTTTTAGGAGGCATTTGAGGTTGTTAACTGACATAAGGCCCTTGTATTTATCATTTATGCCATGAAACATAGCACACAAAAAAAGCACACTTCACTGATTTACCCAAAAGAATAGCTCAGTGCTCCTGGGTGGGTCAGTTGGTTAAGCATTTGGCTTCGGCTCAGGTCATGATCCCAGGGTCCGAGGATCAAGCCCCACATCAGGCTCCCTGCTCAGTGGAGAGCCTACATCTCCCTCTGCCTGCTGCTCCCCCGGCTTGTGCATGCTCTCACGCTCGCTCTGACAAAATACTAAAAAAAAAAAAAAGTATAGCTCAGTGAACTACCGTAAGTCAAACACCCATGAATCAACCAACCATAAAAAGAAACAGGATATTGTTAATACTTTAGAAGCCCTTCCTTGACCTTCCTCCCAGTCAGCACACTGCCTTCTCTCTCAAGGCAATCGCTATACTGAATTTTATGGAGATCACTCCTTTGACTGTAATTATAATTTAATTAACCAAAACATCCAACCGTGCCCTTTTACGAAGATGGCACAGAAAGCTAAGAAGGAAGCCCCTGCCCCTCCCCAAGCCAAAGCCAAAGCAAGGGCTTTGAAGGCCAAGAAAGCGGTGCTGAAAGGCGTCCACAGTCACAAAAAAAGATCTGCACATCACCTATGTTTCAATGACCCAAGACTCTGTGTCTCCGAAGACATCCCAAATACCCTTGAAAGAGTGCCCCCAGGAGAAACAAGCTTGATCACTATGCCATCATCAAGTTCCCCCTGACTACTGAGTCATCCATGAAGAAAATAGAAGACAACAACACACTTGTGTTCATTGTGGATGTCAAGGCCAACAAGCACCAGATCAAACAGGCTGTGAAGAAGCTCTATGACATTGATGTAGCCAAGGTCAACACCTTAATCAGGCCTGATGGAGAGAAGAAGGCATAAGGTAGACTGGCCCCTGACTATGATGCTTTGGATGTTGCCAACAAAATTGGGATCATCTAAACTGAGTCCAGCTGGCTAAATCTAAATACAGTTTTTTCATGATAAAGACAAAACAAAAAAAAACATCCAACCATAATCACATAATTCTGTTTTACCTGTTCTCTGAACCTGAGATAGTTGAACGTTCTCACTGTGTACTGGGATTGGGAGCATCTATTTTTCAGTGTTACATTTGAGAGTCATTCATGTTGTGTAGTTTGTTCATTTTGTTTGCTATGTAGTATTTCATGACATGAATGTGCTTTAGTTTATCCATTCTTTCAGCTGTTTAAGTGTTTTGGCTACTAATATCCCCAAGTGAACATTCTATAAGTCTTTTTTGGAGCAGTTTTGCTACCATACCTTTTGGGCATATATTAAAGTGTGAATTACTGTGTTACAGGATATGAATATTCAGAAAAACTTGTAAGTGGAAATTAACGGGTGGGTCAAAGAAGAGATCACAAAGGAACTTAGAAAATACCTTGAGGGGTGCCTGGGTGGCTCAGTGGGTTAAAGCCTCTGCTTGCGGCTCAGGTCATGGTCCCAGGGTCTTGGGATCGAGCCCCGCATCAGGCTCTCTGCTCAACAGGGAGCCTGCTTCCCTCTCTGCTTGCCTCTCTGCCTACTTGTGATCTCTGTCAAATAAATAAAATCTTTAAAAAAAAATACCTTGAGAAGAATGAAAATGAAAACACAACAGAACTTGAGGAATGCAGTGAAAGCAGTGCTCGGGGACTATTTATAGCTGTAAATATATAAATTAAAGCAGAAACAAATCAATGGCCTAATTGTATGTCTTAAGGAACCAGGAAAAGAAGAGCAAACTAAACCCAAAGCTAGCAGAAGGAAGGTAATAGTAAAGATTAAGCCAGAGATAAATGAAATGGACAATAGAAAACAAAACCAGGGACACCAGAAATTGTATTTTTTAAGAAGATCAAAAAAGTTGACAAGTGTTTAGCTAGACTAAGAACAAAAGACTTAATAAAGTCAATAATGAAAGAGGATATTACTGAACTTTATAGAAGTAGGGAGGATTATAAAAGAATACTAAGAACACCTGTATGCCAACAAATCGGATAACTTAGATAAAATGGATTAATTTCTAGACATACAAACTACCAAAACTGACCAAATAGAAAATAAGAGGAAACCTCTGAAAAGTGAAATTGAAGAAGTATTCAAAACCCCAACCAAGAAAAGTCCCAACACCAGATGATTTCACTGGTACATTCTAGCAAACATAAAAAAGAATGCTGGTTTCTGGAGTCTTCAAAAAAATTTCAAGATAAAAGAGCAGTTCCTACCTCATAGAATGAGGTATCAGCCTGATACCAAAGCTGCACAAAGACACAGGAAAAGAAAATTGCAGAGTAATCTTCTCTTGTGAATATAGATGCAAAAAACCTTCCAACAGATGGCTAACACACTGAATTTATTAGCATACTAAAAACATTACACATGATAACCAAGTGGATCTTTCCCCAGGAATGCAAGAGGGGCTCAACCTATGAAATCGATGCAATTAACTACTTTATAGACTGTAGGAAAGAAGAAGTAACACATAATCACCTCAACCGATGGCAGAAAAAGTGTTTCCCAGCACCCTTTCATGATAACACTCAACACACCAAGAGCAGAAAAAAAACAAAACAAAACAAAACAAAAAAACACCTCAACATAACAAAGGCCATAGTGAAAAGCTCACAGTGAAGATGCTCAGAGATAAGACAAAGCTTTTCCTCTAAGATCAGGAAAAAGACAAGGATGCCTTATTTCATCACTTCTACCTAACATAGTACTGGAAGTTCTAGCTAAAGCAGTTAGGCAGAACGAAAGAAAATGGAATATACATTGGAAATGAATAAAGAAAGTATCTGCAGATGCCACAACAGTAGAAAACTAAAGAACCCACAATACACATAAACAACTGTTAGAGCTTATAAATGAATTCACCAAAGTTGTAGGATATGAATTCACAAATGAGTGAATACACTGGTCAATTAACAATCTGAAAGAGAAAACAATTTTATTTTTATAGCATCAAAAGGAATGAATCCTTACGAATAAATGTAACCAGTAGGTATAAAATTTGTACACTGAAACATGGTTGGAAGAAACCACTACAAAATCTGCTGAAAGAAATAAACCTAAATAGAAAGACACTGTATGCTCATGGGTTGGGAGGCTTAATGTTAAGACGGCAATACTATCTAATACAGTATAGAGAATCAGTGCAATCCCTCTCAAACCCCAATGGCAATTTTTATAGAAATGGAAAAATCCATCCTAAAATTTGTACAGAATTTCAAGGGACCCAGGATAGCTACAATAATCTCGGAAGAGGAAAGTTGGAAGACTTCCCAATTTGAAAACATAAAAAGGTCAGAATTAAACAGTACGCTGCTGGCAAAAGGATAGATATATAGTCAAATGGAATAAGATTGACAGCCCAGAAATGAACCCTCCCCTCCTCTACGGTCAACAAAGATTTCAAGATCATTCAACGGAGAAAGATCTCTCCAACAACTGGTGCTTGGAAAATTGGATATTCACGTGTATGAACATGATGTTGTGTCTTTAAACCACACACAAAATTTAACATAAAATGGATCAAAGTGTAAATTTAAGAGCTAAAATTACAAAATTCTTAGAAGGGGGTGCCTGGTTGGCCCGGTTGGTGGAGCATGTGACTCTTGATCTCAGGGTCCTGTGTTCACGACCCATGTTGGGCCTATGGCTTACTTTAACAAATAAAATCTTAGAAGAAAACATAGAGGCAACTTGAAAACAACTTGTACAACATGTGCACTTGAAAAGAATTCGAGTGGTAAATTTTGCATTATATTTTTCTTGGATTTGGCAATGGTTTCTTAAACATGACACCAAAACTCCAGACAACAAAAGGAAAAATAAATACATCTGACTTCATTAAAATTAAAAACTTTTGTGCTTCGGGGTGCCTGGGTGGCTCAGTGGGTTAAGCCGCTGCCTTCGGCTCAGGTCATGATCTCAGAATCCTGGGATCGAGCCCCGCATCGGGCTCTCTGCTCAGCAGGGAGCCTGCTTCCTCCTCTCTCTCTGCCTGCCTCTCTGCCTACTTGTGAGCTCTCTGTCAAATAAATAAATAAAATCTTTAAAAAAAAAAAACAAAAAAAAAAAAAACTTTTGTGCTTCAAAGGACACTAACAGAATGAAAAGACAATCCATGGAATGGGAGAAAATATTTGCCCATCATCTGTTTGCAATATCTGCTAAGACATTAATAATCAGAATATTTACAGTGTTCTTAAAAATCAACAAGAACAAAATATAAGACAATCCAATTTAGAAAATGGCAAAGTACTGCAATAGATACTTTCCCAAAGAAGATATACAAATGGCAAATAAGAACATGAAAGGAACTCATCATTAGCCACCAGTGAAATGTAAATCAAAACCACAGAGAGATATCACTTCACACCCATTAGAATGGCTATTACCAAAAAACACATTAAGTATTGACCAGGATGTGTAGAAATTGGAACGCTCGTGTATTACTGGTAGATACATAAAATGGCCAAGTTTCTCTGGAAAAGTTTGGTGGTTCCTCAGAAAGTTAAATACAGAATACCATAAGATCCAGCAACTTTAAGATAATAAATAATATCAATAAGTTAATAATACTATTAATAAAATTAACAAGTGAATATTATTTAGTCTTAAAAAAATTCTGATACGTACAAGAGGGATGAACCTTGATAACATTATGCTGAGCAAGATAGTCACAGGGGGAGCCTGGGTGGCTCAGTGGGTTAAGACCTCTGCCTTCAGCTTGGGTCATGATCCCAGGGCCCTGGGATTGAGCCCCTAGTGGGGCTCTCTGCTCAGCAGGGAGCCTGCTTCCTTCTCTCTCTCCACCTGCCTCTCTGCCTACTTGTGATCTCTCTCTGTGTCAAATGAAAATAAAATCTTTTAAAAAAATAGTCACAGAAGTACAATTACTGTATGACTCTACTTACATGAGGTTTCTAGAGCAGGCAAATTCATAGAGATAAGTTAGAATAGAGGTTACCAGGGGCTGGAGGTAGATTGGAAGGGGAGATACTGTTTAACAGGTAGAGTTTCTGGGACAGTGAAACTTTATGAAAGTGGACAGTGGTGATGATTGTACAACATTATAAATGTAGATAATACCATTAAATTGTACACTTGAAAAGGGTTAAAATGGTAATTTTTGTATTATATATTATCACAATTTTTAAATGAAAAAAAGGCTAGTATAAAATAAGCTTATATCTCCATATAGATAGAAAATTCCATATATCTAATTTCATGTGTGTGTGTATTCCATTTATTGTGGTCTTTATTCTGTTTTCATTTCCATCTGTAATGATTTTCTTCCTGCCCAATGAACTTTCTTCAGTATTTCTTTCTTTCTTTTTTTTTTAAAGATTTTATTTATTTATTTGACAGACGGAGATCACAAGTAGGCAAAGAAACAGGCACAGAGAGAGGAGGAAGCAGGCTCCCTGCTGAGCAGAGAGGCCAATATGGGGCTTGATCCCAGGACCCTGGGATCATGACCTGAGCCAAAGGCAGAGGCTTTTACCCACTGAGCCACCCAGGCACCCAGTATTTTAGTGAATTCCTGTGGCAATAAATTCTATCTTTGTTAATCCAAAAAATGCTATTATTTTACTTTCATTCTTGCATGATACATTTTTTTCTGAGTAAAAAATTCTAAGTTGCCGTCTAATGTGGTTACTGTGAGCCACTTGTGGCTGGTGAGCATTTGGAGTGTGGTGAATCCAAAGGGGGAGTGACAGGAAGTTAATATGCACATGGGAGTCTTAAGACTTAGTATGAAAGAGAGTATAAAATATTTTTTTAATTTTTATATTGATTATATGTTTAGCTCATGATATTTTGAATATATTGCATTAGATAAAAAGATTTTTTTAAATTGTAAATTGGCAGGGGTTTTTCGGTGTGTGTGTGTGTGTGTGTGTGTGGTGTCTGTGTGTGTAACGATTAGGTCATTCCATTGTCTTCCAACTTCATTTCTGCTGTGGCTAGCTGCCACATGTCTTGAAGAGAAGTGAGTATTTTCTCTGGCTCACATTTTGCTTTGTCTTTGTTTCCAGCAGTTTGATAATGATGTGCTTAGGTGTGGTTTTGCTGGTATTCATCCTGCTTGGGACTTACAGGGACTCTGGAAACTGGGTAGCTGTCTGGCATCAGCTTTGGAGAGCTTGGCTTCTGTGGCGTTCACTCTCTTGCCTTTTGAGACTCCAATTACACAGTGTTAGACCTTCAACTCTGTCTCATCTATTTCTTTCTTTTTTTTTTTTTTTTTCCTCCTGTTTTAGCAATTGTTTTTTTTGTGTGTACTGGTTAGGATGTTTTATATTGAATTATCTTCCAATTCATTAATCCTCTCATCTGTGTCTAACCTGTTGTTCATCTACTAAATTCCTAATTTCAGTTATTTTATCTTTTAGTTTTAGCTAATAATTCATACAGATTTCACTTCCCAGGGGAAATTCTCCATTATTTCATCTGCTTTTACACCTTTCTTTTTATTGAGCATGTGAATTGCAATTACTCTACAGTCTGCCTACTAATTCCAGTATGTGACTCACCCACAGATTTCTTTTTAGAGTCGTTTGTCTTTATATTTTCAGTCAAAAAGCTCTGTGCCTTGACACACCAAGGAATTTTTTCTTAAGATTTTATTTATTTATTTGAC
The DNA here is from genome assembly GCF_010015895.1 of Lontra canadensis. Taxonomy (NCBI): domain Eukaryota; kingdom Metazoa; phylum Chordata; class Mammalia; order Carnivora; family Mustelidae; genus Lontra; species Lontra canadensis. The sequence continues at coordinate 66,047,078 of NW_022630995.1, read as the reverse complement.
AGACAGAGATCACAAGTAGGCAGAGAGAGAGAGGAGGAAGCAGGCTCCTTGCTGAGCAGAGAGCCTGATGCAGGGCTCAATTCCAGGACCCTAGGATCATGACCTGAGCTGAAGACAGAGGCTTTAACCCACTGAGCCACCCAGGTGCCCCACACCAAGGAATTTTTAACTGAAAGCTGAACCTGTACACAAGGAATGGTAGTAGCTACAGATGTCTTCCTGTGCTGGGTAAATAGAGCAGGTGCCAGTCACTTAGCCCGATGCCATGTTGAGCTGTATTAAGGCCATGCTGCAGTTCATCAAACTTTGTCTACTGATGGCTTGCTTCCCACTGTCAGGACGCCGTCGAGAGCTTCCCAGTGGGGTATCAGGGTGCCGCTCTCTACTTAGTCCTGACCTATAATCCTTGTCTTCTCAGCCTGGTGGAATTACCAAAACCTCTCCTCTGCTTCCTGGGGTCTTTGTTCTGAAGCTTTGTCTCGTAGCTTCCTGCCTGTAGAGTGTGAGAATCAGTGTCTTGAGAGAAAAACTGTCAGGTTCAGTGATTTACTCATCCCATCTTGCTGGAATTGTAGCCCCAAGTCAGTTTGGTCTCTTCACCCAGAAAACTCCCCGATAGTATCCTCTTATCAGACAAAGCCTTACTTCTTAACCAGTGTCCTCAGAACTGGAAAACAGAGAAAACTGGACCCCTGGATCTTTGTGTTTAGTAGCACTCCAATTTCTTAAACATGCATTTTTCTTATATTTTGTTTATGTGCATATATATACACACATATGTTTTAGTTAAGACAATAATCAGGCATGCATCATGATGACTCCACATTTTCCTGTATCACATAGTGCCCAGTGTATGTTCTGTCATACCTGCCATGTATCCAATTTTCTACCTCAAATTCAGACACCAAATCACTTCAAATGTCAGGTGCTATTTTTCCTCACAGGCTTCCATTGTCCTGTTCTAATTTGGGATGGTTCTTTTTTTTTTTTTTTTTTTCTTCTCACCCCTACTAAGAAGTCATCCCACCTCCTCTAGTGAACTTGTAATTCTTTTTTCCTCGCCTATTTTCCATCTGTCTTTTTCTACTTTTTGGATAATCTTAACTTTATCTTGCAACCCCATTATTGGCTTTCTTTTAAATTTTGGTTGCATTTAAGATTTTATATATTTATTGGACAGAGAGAGAGATCACAAGTAGGCAGAGGAGCAGTCAGAGAGAGGGAGAAACAGGCTCCCCGCTGAGCACAGAGCCTGATGCAGGGCTCGATCCCAGGACCCTGAGATCATGACCTGGGCCGAAGGCAGAGGCTTAACCCATTGAGCCACCCAGGCACCCCTCTGTTGTATTTTTAATCTTCAAGCCCTTCTCGGGGCGCCTGGGTGGCTCAGTGGGTTAAAGCCTCTGCCTTCGGCTCAGGTCATGATCCCAGGCTCCTAGGATCAAGCCCCGCATCGGGCTCTCTGCTCGGCGGGGAGCCTGCTTCCTCCTCTCTCTCTGCCTGCCTCTCTGCCTACTTGTGATCTCTGTCAAATAAATAAAATCTTAAAAAAAAAAAATCTTCAAGCCATTCTACATCACTATCAAGATTGGGTGACCTTTGAGGTCACATGTCAGTTGTAAGATGGAAGAGAGACACTTAACAGTCTCAGGTGTATGTGAGAAATAGACCCATGGGCATACCTTATTTCAGTGTGCTTTGTTTTATTGAGCTTCACATATGTTGCACTGTTTACAAATTAATGGTCTGCAGCAACCCTGTGCCAAACAAGTCTATTGGCACCATTTTTTCAACATTTGCTCAGTTTGTGTCTTTCACATTTTGGTAATTAAATATTTCAAACTTTTTCATTATTGGATTTGTTACGGTGATTTGTAATCAATGATTACAACTCACTGAAAGCTCAGATGATTAACATTTTTTTTAGCAATAAAGGGTTTAGTTAAGGTGTGTGCATTTTGTTGTGTATGAAACACTAGTGCACACCTAACAGATGACAGGGTCATGCAAACAAAACTCTTATATCTGCTGGGAAACCAGAAATTTATGTGACTCACATTATTAGGGTATTCTGCAATGGTCTGGAACCAAAAACCTCAGTATGCCTATACTAGTACTTTAGGATTTGTTTTTCCTTTTTCCTATATTACAGTCGGTTTACCTGAAAAAAATACAGTTTGAATGTCCAGTTTGAATGTCCAAAATTGTTATCTGGCTATGCAATTCTACATTGTATATAATTTTCTTTCAGAATTTCTTTTGGAATTTCCCATGCTCCACTATCTAAATAGAATTGAATGTTGTTACTGCTAAGACATTTAGTGAGATACATTTAGAGACATGTAGTGAGATACATTTCCCTGCCCCCCCCTTTTTTTTTTAATGTGACTTCCTTTTTTTTCTTTATGTTTTAGACTGTTTTGTTTATATCTGGTTTTCCACAATTAGTCACCATCTTTGGTGGACTCTTTCAACCTGGGTACTCAAGTCCTTATTTCTGATAAATTGTATTATTTCTTTTGAAAGTCTTTTTTTTTTTTTTTTTTTTTTTTTTTTTATTTGTCAGAGAGCGAGCAAGAGAGAGCATAAGCAGGGGGAGTATCAGGCAGAGGGGGAAGCAGGCTCCCCGCTGAGCAAGGAGCCCCATGCCAAGCTTGATCCCAGGAGCCTGGGATCATGACCTGAGCCAAAGGCGGAGGCTTTAACACACTGAGCCACCCAGGCACCCCTGGGACTCCTTTCTTAAATATCTTTCAGGCTATTAGCAGCTTTTTGAAATTTTTTTGATTATTTCCATTAATGCTTTTCTTTGCCTGCCCCTGCCCCCCCCCCACCCCCCACTGCATTTCTTGTATCTGACCTTGAGCCATTTCTTAAATGACTGGTGATCCTTGACTGTTTCTCATGTTTACAAATGACATGTAAAAGCTGATTAGGAGCTCCACATGAGTAGAGCTTATTGACCTGCAGACTTGAATTTTGGGTGAGCATCAGGAACTGCTTAGTTCTTTGGGCTCCCCAAACAATAGTATGTTCATATCCATTCTCACATTGTAAGTTTCTGCAGAGAATTCCCTGTGCCCTGCTTGGGGGCAAAAGCTTGCTGCGCTTGTTCTGCCTAGGACAAGGAGTGGGCTGAGCACCCAGTGTCCAACCGTTCTTTCTGCAGACTTAATAAAGCCAGAAATCAGGCTTTCTAGATAATGAGTCATTATTATGTAATTTTACTGGTTATGAATTGTGAGATAATTAACTTACCTAATTTTTTTTGAAAGTTGTCCTGTGTTTTTAGTACGTATTCATGGCTTGGTCAACAATATTTACTGCATTATGGAAGTAATAAAACATCACTTTTACAATAAATATCCAACATACGCTGCCTTTCCCTGCAAATCAGTTCTAAGAGACTTCCAGGGGCATGAGTGCTCTGAGTGGCCATCTCCAGCCTAAATCCTATTCAAGGTCACTGCCCACACCTCCCTGTGACGACTCATTTTCCTGCTTGACTGAGCTGCTCTTACTTCCAAGAGTAAACAAGACCCTTTCCAGCCTTTCCATTCTACATTCTTGCTTGTGATGGTTAATTTCATGTGCCAACCTGACTGGGCTATAGAGTGTCCAGACATTTGGCCAAACACGATTCTGGATGAGATTAACATTTGCATCAGTAAACTGAGTAAAGCTATTGCCCTCTCCAATGTCAATGGGACCCATCCAATCAGTTGAAATCCTGAATAGAACAGAAGGGCCTGAATAGAAGGAAAGGATGGAATTCCTGCTGCCCAAGTACCTCTGAGCTGGATCATTGTTTTTTTCCTCCTTGGGACTCAAACTGAAACATCAGCTTTTCCTGGGTCTCCAGCCTCCTGGCTTTTGCATTAGTGATACCACTGGCCCTCTTGATTCTCAGGCCTTTGGACTTAATAGGTCTCCAGCTTGCTGCCTCCAGATTTCAAGACTCGCCATCCTTCATCATTGTGATCCAATTCCTTATAACAAATCAATCTTGGGGCGCCTGGGTGGCTCAGTCATTGGGTGTTTGCCTTCGGCTCAGGTCATGGTCCCAGGGTCCTGGGATCAAGTCCCACATTGGGCTCTCTGCTTGGCAGGGAGCCTGCTTCTCCCTCTCCCATTCCCCCTGCTTGTGTTTCCTCTCTTGCTGTGTCTGTCTTTGTCAAATAAATAGATAAAATCTTAAAAAAAAAAACAAACCAAGTGTCAGTCTCTCTCACACACATGTAGAAATTGGTTCTGTTTCTCTGAAGGATGTGAGTACATACCTCAAGGATGTGAAAATGGATTCTTAGGGGGAGAAACAAATATTACAATAATTTATGGCCCTCCAAAGCTCAGCCTTACTAGACAAAATCTTATACCTATTTAATTTTTGTCCCTTAATTTCTTATGGGGGAGATAATGAAATGTCATCACTTGTTGCCAGAAGCACCCTCTCCATTCCCTATAAGGTTGTCACTAGTGTCCTGGATTCCAGTCTTGCTCCCCTGACATCTATTCTCCACACAACAGCCATAGTTCTCTCAAAAATATACATCCTAGGGGCACCTGGGTGGCTCAGTGGGTTAAAGCCTCTGCCTTCGGCCCAGGTCATGATCCCAGGGTCCTGGAATTGAGCCCCGCGTCAGGCTCTCTGCTCAGGGAGGAGCCTGCTTCCCTTCCTCTCTCTCTGCCTGCTTCTCTGCCTACTTGTGATCTCTGTCAAATAAATAAAATCTTTAAAAATATGTATATATCCTAGGCGCACCTGGGTGGCTCAATGGGTTAAGCCTCTGCCTTCAGCTCAGGCTATGATCTCCGGGTCCTGGGACCAGGTCCTGGGACCGAGTCCCGCACTGGGCTCTCTGCTCAGCAGGGAGCCTGCTTCCTCCCTCTCTCTGACTGCCTCTTTGCCTACTTGTGATCTCTCTCTGTCTCTCTGTCAAATAAATACATATAATCTTTAAAATCTTTAAACCAGATATACATCCTGCCCTGACACTGTTCAGAACCTTCCATGGCTCCCAGCTGCATTTCGAATAAAACCCACAGCTTCTGCCATTTTCACTTGCTCTAGCCACAGTGGCTTTTGTAGTTTCCTGGAACATGTGGGGCTTTTCTCTGCTCCAGAATCCTGCATTGCTTAAAGTCCTTTGTTCTGTGAGTGACTGGCTCTGGCTCAGTTCATTTCCTCACAGAGGTTTCCCCTGCCCCTGGTCCTCAGAGGAACTCCCAGTTGTATCTCCCTGTGCCCAGCCAGAACCCAAAAGTCAAACCAGAGCCACACCTGAGCTGGAACTGGCCAGACTTGTGACTGTCAGGATGACTGTGGGCAAATCCCTTAACATCGATGAACTTCAGTTTCTCATCCATAATATAGGGCTAATGGTGCCTATCTCAACAGTGGTTACGTGGATTAGATGAGATATACAGCAGCAGGCAGAAAGGCTGGTACATAATTGCTTGACGAATAGTGATGATTATGTCATCCATTCATCCAGCAAAATACTGGATTAGTGTGCGCCCAGGCCTTGCTTATCAGGGTCTGGGACTCAGCATGAGGCAGGCACTCCCATGCCCTCCAGTCCCCCAAGACCTCTCTGGGGATACTGGTGAATACCAGGAATCCCAATTCAGTGTCAGTGTGCTAGAACAAAGGAAAGCATAGGTGCTGTGGGAGAAGTGGGTGTCTGACTCAGCCCCTGTGGGGTGGGGAGCAGTCCAAGTCTTTGCCTACCTGGGGGGTGGGGTGCCAGGCAGGAGCCCCCACCCACTCTCAACCACCACCTGCAGGGCAGAGTCATCCAAAACCCTCTGGGAGGGGTGAGGGGTCTTTATTCTGCTGTTAAGTAGAGTTCCTGAAGGCCTTTAAGCGAGGGTTGATGTGATCATAGCTCATTCTGGTTTTGTCATGAAGGATGGGTCAGAGAATGAGAAGCCCGTGGCCGCAGCTGGGGCAAAGGTGAGGCTCCGCAATGAGATATGGGGAGGCCCACAGCTAACGGTATCTCGTCTCTGTAACCACCCTTAGAACCAGAGGGGAAAAGATGTCTTTGCTGTCTCAGAGACTGATAAGAGGAACGCTCGGGAACGCAGGGCCTCGGCAAGGGGCCCCTTTTGTCCTAAGGGCAGAACTGTACCTGGGGCTGCCTGGTGAGGGGCAAAGCGGCCCAGGGAGGAGAGGGTCCTGGCGGAGAGCTCAGATTTCTGACCCCGGCATCTGAGGCCCCGTGGCGCAGAGAGCACGCGAAGGCCCGGGAGGTTCTGACCGGGTGCACAGCCCCTTAGGTCATGAGACATGTCGGGACCATTCGGAACCTTGTACCTGAGCAGCGGCTAAACGCTGATGCAGGGAGAGGGCTGGCTCGGTAACGGAGCCCGCAGACCCAGGGCATCTAGGTTAACCGACAGGTGTGCCGGGCCGGGTCTCAGCGCAGCCACGACTGCTCCGCGCAGGCTGTTCCATCTCCCAGGTTGGATCTCGGCCCGGCGGCGGCAGCGCTCTCCAGCACCGCCAGGCCCGGCGTCCCCGGAACCCCACCCAAGCCCACGAGGAAGGTTGTTCTTATGCCCAGCGAGTCACCAGGACTCGAGCTAGGGGACCTCCCCAAGGTCACAGCCTGCACGTGGAGGAGGCGCACTTGAACCCAGGGCCCCACCAAGGTCATCAGGCCACTCCCGGCGGGCCAGAGCCCGGCTGCCAGCCTGATGCATCCCCGGGGCCGGGCCGGCCTGCAGCACTCTGGGGGTGGGAGGCGGGGCGCGGGGCGCGGGGCGCCCGGGCGTGTGCGTGCCTGTCAAAGAGGCGGAACTCCTAGCCTCCTGTCCTGTAGTTCCTCCACTGCGGGCGACAGAGCCTCGCGCCTGCCCGGCCCTTCCGCCCAACTACAATTCCCAGAAGGCTGAGCGGCGCGGGCGCGGCCAGGGGGTGCGGAGAGCGCGGGTGTCGTCACCGGCTCAGCCAGCTCCCCCCACCCCGGCCCAGCCCCTCGCGGCGCCCGGGCGAGCGGCTGCGCGCAGCCTGACGGGAATCGTGGTCATCCCGCCTTGTACCCCCAGTGTTGACGGGGGCGCGTGGACTCCAACTCCCGACGTGCCCTGCGCGTCGGCCCTCGTTAACGGCGGGAGGGGGCGGGCGAGGCGGAGGGGGAGCGGCGTTCGGGAGGGCGGAGTAGGGGGGGGGGGGGGGGGGGGCGCCCACACCCCTCCCCCTCCCCGCCGCTCCTTCCCCCTCCCCCGACGTAAACTGGGATCCCTTTCCCCTTGTGTCCGCCATATTGGACTCTAACTCTGGTCAGCGGCGGCGCCGGGCCCGGTGGACTCGCCGTTCTCCCGCCCAGCGGCCTCCCCGCAGCTCCCGCCCTCCCGGCCCTCCCCGCCCGGAGGCGACCCCGCGCAGCGCCCCCCCGCCCTCGGCCGGCCGGAGCGCCCTGCCGCCGCTTCAGCCTCCCCGCCTTCCCCGCCCTCCGCCGCCGCCCGCGGCCCCGCGCCCGCTCCGCGCCCTCTCCCCGCCCGCCCGCCCGCCCGCCATGAGCCCGGCCGACGCCAAGCGCGGGGCCAAGCGCCGGAAGAACAAGCGGGGCGGCGGCGGCGGCTCGGGCGGGGGCAACGGCGGCGCGGGCGGCGGCAAGGCCGGCCCGGCGGCGGCGCTGCGCGGCTCCCAGGCCGCGGGCCTGGCGGCCCCGGGCGGCGCGGCGGCGGCCAACGGGCCCCTCGGCTCGGGCGCGGGCGTGGGCGGCGCCGCCCCCGGAGGCTACTTCGAGGTAAGTGGCGGCGCGGCGGGGGCGGGGGGGAGGTGGGGTGGGCGGGCGAACGCGGGCGGGCCTCCCGCCGGGGCCGGGCTCCGCGCGGGTAACGGAGGCCAGGGGGCCGGGGAGCCGGGGCGCGGGCGGCTTGCGCCGTGACAGCCCTCCCGCGGGGATGGCGAGCGCGGGGCGGCGGGCTGCCAGCGCCGGGTGCCGGCATCTCCTGGGTGCGGCGCGCCGCGCTGCCTGTGCCGCTGCCCACCTGCGCGTCGCTGTCACGGACCCGGGGGCGGTGCCTTCTCGCCCCGCGCGGAGCTCGTCCTTGAGATTGCTCGCGTGCAATTCCAGAGTAATTAGGAATCAGGTGGCGAGCGGGGCTTCCCTGCGTGGTCGGGAGTTCTCTCCGCCGTTGTCTTGCCGTGCCGCCCAGAATTCTCCATCCCGTGCGAGAGGCGACCCGGCAGCGCCCGCCGGGAACTTTTCTTTCTCTGCTCCGATGTGATCATTGGGGAGCCGCCTGACAGCCTTCCGGAGGCCTGTTTCTGTGCCTCCAGCTTCTCAAAAACTTCCAGGGGCAGTTGGTGGTCTGGTTACTCAGGAGTGTACGTAGTGTTGGAACTCTGGGCATTGGAAAAGTACTTTATCCTGTATTGTCCATGGGAGCAGCTAGCACACGTTCTGGGTTGCTGCACCTTTGTTTCGTGGCGGGTCACAGCACTTGAGAAGACACAAGGTGGTACGAGGGTGTGCAGGTGACAGCCATTTCCAGTGGTTCCAGTGGCGACTCTTAAGATAATGGACTTCTCCAAAGTTGAGTGGTTAGAACTGTTAACTTGTTTTAAAGACATTTGCAGTGGGAAAAAAGAGCCTCATCAGTATTGGTGTGCCACATTGTGTAACAAATTGTTTTATGCAAGATTCTAAATATCGTGTTGGAATGGCACGGAGTGAGAGCAGAAAAGAGAAATGATTGCATATGGCGTGGCTTCGTCATGCTTTTGCATTAAGTGAATATACAATAATGTATGTGTACTTTATTTTCCGTTTAAAGGATTTCCAGCCTTTTCTGTTGTGGAGTAAGTGCAGTTGTTGCATCTTTCTCTAGATGATATTGTTACTTTTGTTTGGGATCCTGGAACACAGCCCTGGACTTGAGCCTCCAGAGGCTGCCCCTTTCCAATACCCTGGAGAGAGAAACAGGTACAGGGGTTGGGAGCAAGGATGAGGTTTGGGCATTTGGATCTTTGGGCTATAAATTAAGGGCCACGTTTGCTGCTCATGGGGTGATGAGGGTAGGAGGTCTGCCCATGCAAATCCTTTATGAAAATGTTGATAATATTTGCTGTAGCTTGGTGTATAATATACCATTTCTTTCTTTCTTTTTTTTTTAAGATTTTATTTATTTGACAGAGATCACAAGTAGACAGAGAGGGAGGCAGAGAGAGAGAGGGAAGCAGGCTCCTTGCTGAGCAGAGAGCCCGATGCGGGACTCGATCCCAGGACCCTGAGACCATGACCTGAGCGGAAGGCAGCGGCTTAACCCACTGAGCCACCTAGGCACCCTAATATACCATTTCTATCAATTCAGTAAAAACAAGTTTGTGGTACTGTTGTTTTAGGTTTCAATAAATTCAATTTACTTTGCAGTATTTAGCTAAAGTAGTTTTCCTTTAGTTTATTATTCTGATCACATTAGTCAAACTCATGTAACCATCTATCAAGTATTATTATTATTATTTTATTTTTTAGAGAGAGAAAGGGGGAGAGTGCTTGCAAGTGGGAGTGGGGGAGAGAGATACCTAAGCAGGCTCCATGCCCAGTGGGAGCCTGTTGCCCATGAGATCATGACCTGAACTGAAACCAAGAGTCAGTCTCTTAACTGGTTCACCCAGGTGCCCCATCTAGTATGATTTTTGACAGGACTATCTTATTTTGTTAAACTTACGAATCAAGATTTTTGACATGACCCTGTAGGAAATAAGATATATTAAGACCTGTAGTGCATGCTTCCACTTATACAACAAAAGTTTTACATAATGTGGGGCACCTGCGTGGCTCAGTGGGTTAGGCCGCTGCCTTGGGCTCAGGTCATGATCTCAGGGTCCTGGGATCGAGTCCCGCATCGGGCTCTTTTGCTCAGCAGGGAGCCTGCTTCCCTCTCTCTCTCTGCCTGCCTCTCTGTCTACTTGTGATCTCTCTCTGTCAAATAAATAAATAAAATCTTTAAAAAAAAAGTTTTACAAAATGATATTCTGATGGCTTTTTTGTCTTTTTTATTTTATTCCATTTCATTAATAAAGTGATTGTAGTACACAGAATTACTTTACTGTGTACCATTGATTTGTGACCTGCACCTTGAGAAACATTCTATTTTACTGTATTTTAAAGTTGTAAACTTTTATCTTGAGCTCTGAAATTGCTTTTTTTTTTTTTTTTTAGATTTTATTTATTTTTTTGACAGACACAGCGAGAGAGGGAACATAAGCAGGGGGACCCGGAGCGGGAGAGGGAGAAGCAGGCTTCCCGTGGAGCAGGAGCCCGATGTAGGGGTCAAGCCCAGAACCCAGGATCCTGACCTGAGCCGAAGGCAGACGCTTAACACCCAGGCACCCATTAACTTTAAAATTTCTTAGCAAGTTTTTTTTTCCAAGAAAAAAATTTTTTTAAGATTTATTTATTTGAGGGGCACCTGGGTGGCTCAGTGGGTTAAAGTCTCTGCCTTCAGCTCAGGTCATGATCCCAGCGTCCTGGGATTGAGCCCCGCATCGGGCTCTCTGCTCCACGGGGAGCCTGCTTCCTCCTCTCTCTCTGCCTATCTCTCCTCCTACTTGTGATCTCTCTCTGTCAAATAAATAAATAAAATCTTAAAAAAAAAGATTTATTTATTTGACAGAGAAAAATGTGAGGAAGGGAAGAGGCAGAGGGAGAGGAGAGGGAGAAGCAGACTCCCCACTGAGCAGGGTGCCTGGCGTGGGGCTCGATCCCAGAATCCTGGAATTACAACCTGGACCGAAGGCAAATGGTCAACCAACTGAGCCACCCAGGCCCTCCTCAGAAATATTTTTAACGACTTTATTTATTTGACAGAGAGCACACAAGCAGGGGGAGCAGCAGGCAAAGGGAGAAGCAGGCTCCCTGCAGAGCAGGGAGCCCAATGTGGGACTCGATTCCAGAACCCTGGAATCATGACCTAGGCTGAAGGCAGATGCTTAACTGACTGAGCCACCCAGGTGCCCCTCTTTGCAAGTTTTTTTTTTTTTTTTTTAAATCTTATTTATTTATTTGACAGAGATTGTAAGTAGGCAGAGAGGCAGGCAGAGAGAGAGGGGGAAGGAGGCTCCTTACTGAGCAGAGAGCCCGATGTGGGGCTCGATCCCAGGACACTGGGATCATGACCGGAGCTGAAGGCAGTCTTAACCCACTGAGCCACCCAGGCGCCCCGGTGCAAATGTTTTTAATGGTGTGCGAAAGATACCCATAGTGGCAGGGATAAAAGTATTTTTGACATTGATCACAAAAATTCTAACTGTAATTCTGAAGCCTCTGAATTATTTCCCCATAGATGATGACCTCTTTGTGGGAACTTGTCTGGTGCAGAAGAGGCAACCAAAGCAGTGTTTGTCAACAAGTAATAGGGAGTGGGTACCAGCCCTCCATTTCCGGGAGAAGCTTATGATTGCTTCTAGGGGAGCATCTTCCCATTCTATGTAGGGTCACAGAGCAGAAGTTGCTTGAGAGAAAAGTAAGAGTGGAAGGACTGTCTTGATTCTCAGGTGGGGTCCCGTGTGCTGGGCACAGCCCTGATTGTTAGTCCTAGGACCACCTTCATCAAGGCAAAGAGGGCTTCTCTGCATGTGAGTAGTTTGTACATAGAAACAATGGCTCAGCGGTAAGTAGGAAAACATAATGTAGTTTATGGAGACTTTTGCCCACCCTATACAAATTTGATAGGCTCTCTGCACTCAGGCAAGGTTTCAAACCTCAAACTGCCTTGGCGTCCTAAGTTATATGGCACGTAGGTCTTAGGATTGTAAGAATTAAACAAGTCAACAGTGTCTGGTGACACACAGCGCTATGTGTGCACATGGTCATTATTTACCAGGAGGCTGGGTTGGACTTTATTAGGGACTTTGCCACAGGGTGCTTGCTTACTATTGTTGAAGCTTTTTCCACTTGTGGAGTGGGAAAACCATATACAGTTAAGAACAGTGGGCACAACTGCGTCTTGGACAAGGCCTTATTCTGATAGCCGTGTTTGGTGGTCTGCTCTGATGTGACAATAAAGGATTTGCCCTGAAATGGAAAGTTGGTATGTGAAGGGTGTCGTGACTATATCTTATTATTTTGCATTTTTCTGTTTTTAAAAATTGAGAGAGAGAGAGCATGCAAGCGAGCAAGAGCATGAGTAGGGAGGGGGCAGAGGGGCAGAGGGAGAGGGAAAAGCAGACTCCCCACTGAATAGGGAGCCTGATGTGGGGCTCGGTCCGAGGACCCTGGGATCATGACCTGAGCCAATGGCAGACGCTTAATTGATTGAGCCACACAGGCACCCCTGCATTTCTATTTTATTTTATTTTTTAAAAAGATTTTACTTATTTATTTGAGAGATCAAGAGATAGCACAAGCCAGCAGGGGCAGGGAGAGAGGCAGAGGGAAAAGCAGGCTCCCTGATGAGCAGGGAGTCCTTTGTGGGGCTTGATCCCGAGACCTTGGTATCATGAACTGAGCCAAAGGCAGATGCTTAATTGACTGAGCCACTCAGGTGTCCCTGCATGCATGCATACATTCATTCATTCATTCGTTCATTTCTCTCTCTTCTTTCTGAAGATTTTATTTTTTCATTTGTCAGGGAGAGCACACGGGCGCGCAAGCGCATGCACGCAGAACCAGGGAGTAGCAGAGGGGGAAGCAGGCTCCCTGCTGAGAAAGGAGCCTGATGTGGAACTTGATCCCCAAGACCTTGAGATCATGACCTCAGCAGAAGGCAGATGCTTAACCCACTGAGCCACCCAGGCATCCCCACCTCTGTCTTTCTATTTTAAATGTAATTTAAGGTTCATGATATGTTAAGTGAAGAAGGAAGCTTACAAAATAGAAAATGTTTGTAGTACAGACCCACTTTTGTAAAGTATCTGTGTGCATACATATTTGCATTGGAAAGTCTGATAGGATATACATCAAAGTATTTTGTGGTAGAAATTCTGATGGCTTTCTTTTTTCCTTTTTGCACATGCCTCAAGCTTTAAGACTACAATGAGCATTACTTGTGGACCAAAAAGGTGAATGTTATTTTTACAACCTGATATTACTAACATTTTTTATTTCTTTTTAAAAATTTTATTTATTTATTTGAGAGATAGAGAGAATGGGGGGAGCAGGGAGAGGCAGAGGGAGAGGATAAAGCAGACTCCCCATAAACCAAGGAGCTAGGCTTCAGCACATGAAGGTCATGACCTGAGCTAAAGGCAGATGTTTAACCCACTGAGCCATCCAGATGCCCCACATTTTTTGTTTTTTTTTCCAAACAAAGCTGATTTTGGCTTTTGCTACCTTTTTACATTTAAACATTTAGGTATTAAACAAAATAAAAATATTTACACTGTCAGAATTCTGTTTTCTGAATAGGTGTGCAAAATTCAGTCATATATGTATTATTTACAAAAACCAGAATTCCTCTGTTATGGAAATAGGCCCAGGTCACGAGCTGTTGGAATATCAAATTACATATAGTTTACACTCATAGCTCAAAAGGGAATTTAGAGCTATTTTTGCAATGCTATTAGAGATTTATAAAAGGAAGTCTTTTGGGGGTAGGGATCAAAGTACATTTTCAACAGTGATATTAAAGTTGTAAAGTCAGAGAAACCTGTTGTAATGTAGGAGGCATTTGTAATAACATAAATCCTTTTCATTGATGAAAAGGTGGTAAGAAGGAGATAATGTTAGTAATGTTTAAAGGCTGTCCTACAGTATATCCATAGTTAGATGATACAGTTATGGATTTGGGGGTGCCTTGAGTGTGTTGCAGATCGCTGTGGTGATGAAATGAGGTTCATTCATAACTTTCTCTCAAGTTCACATTTGCTTTAGTGACCTGAGGAAGTATGTCAAATAAAGATCTAGAACCTTACGTGATTTAATTAACAATGTGGTGAAGCTGCAAAGAGCACCTCCCTCTGTGATTCAGTCTATTATGTATGTGTACATCCACATAACCAATGTATCAGGATACATATAGAATATTCCCAGTACCCTAGGACGCTCACTTGTTCCCCTTTGCAGTCATCCCCACCACTGTTGTTGTGCATTTTGCCTACATTTGAATTTCATGTGAAAATGCTCTGCCAGTGTTCTCTGGCTCCACACTGAGATGCAGCCGTGTTGTTGAGGGAGCAGTTGACCCTTCTCTTCGATGGCATGCGGTTTTCCATTGTGTGAGTATGCCACAGGTGATTCATTCTGATATAGATGGACATACATACATATAGGCTATTTTATTTTATGGCTAATATGCACTTTCCTGTACATGTCTTTTGGTGGACATGAGTACACCTTTCAGTCTTGTATCTATCTGTGTGTGTGTGTGTGTGTGTGTCTGGAGTGCTGTGCAGTGTGACTTCAGTAGGTAACTGCCCACCAGTTTCTCTAAGTGGTTTTATTGAATGCTGATTAAAAAATTAACATGTAGTGGGATTGATATTTTAAGATGTACAGGTCTTTGGATGTAACACATACACGGATTAATGTATCCTCTACCACTGTCAGGGTACAGAACAGTTTCATGCCCACAAAAGCTCCCTCATGCAATCCCTGTGCGATCACACTCTCTCCCACCGCTAAACTCTTGGCAGCCAGTACTTTGTTACTATGATTTCGTCTTTTGGAGAAGTTACTTAAATGGAATCATATAGTATGTAACTTTTTCACGCTGGTTTATTTTCACTCAGTATGCATAATAACTTTGAGACTCCTCTGAGTTGTTCCTGTTTACTGCTGAGTAGTAGTTCGTTGTATGGATGTACCACAGTTTATCCCTTTTCCCAGTGGTGGACGTTGGTGAAAATGAATACAGCTGCTATAAAAATTTGTGTACAGGTTTTTGTATGGAAGTAAATTTTCATTTTTCTAAGGAGTGGGCACTGGGCCATATGGTAATATTATAAGAAACTGCCACACTGTTTTTCAGAGTGGCCTTACCTTTTCAACTTCCCACCAGCAGGGTATGAGAGTTCCAGTTACTTTGCATCCTTGCTAGCACTTGGTGTTGTCAGTAGTTTTTATTTTAAGGCTTTTAATAGGTGTGTTGTGGTTTTAATTTGCATTTCCCTAAAGACTACTGATATTGAACACTTTTTATGCGTTTGTTTGCCATTCTTGTGTCCTCCTGGGTGAAGTATTTATTCAGACTTTGCCCATTTTTAATTGGGTTTATTTTCTTTTGAGTTTTGAGAGTTCATAATTCTGGATAGGAGTCCTATGACAGATATGTAATTTGCAAACATTTTCTTACAGTCTGTAATTTGTGTGTGTGTGTGTGTGTGTGTGTTTAAAGATTTTATTTATTTATTTGACAGAGATCACAAGTAGGCAAAGAGGCAGGCAGAGGGAGAGGGGAAGCAGGCTCCCTACCAAGCAGAGAGCCTGATGGGGGGCTCGATTCCAGGACCCTGAGATCATGCCCTGAGCTGAAGGCAGAGGCTTAACCCACTGAGCCACCCAGGCACCCCTGTAATTTGTGTTTTTATTAACTTTTTTTTTTTCAAAGAAAAAAATTTAATTTTGATGAAGTTCAGCTTACCAGTTTTTTCTTTTATGAATCACAATATTTGGTGTCATCTAAGAACTCTTTGTTTTATAAAACTTCTGGTTATACTTTTCCCCTATGTTTTCTTCTAGAAGTTTCACAGTTTTACATTTAGATCTGTGATTCAATTTGAGTTAATTTTATATAAGGTATCAGATTCAGGTGGGCATTTTTTTTATTTTTCCATATGGATATTAGGTTGTTCCAAACCCATTTGTTGAAAGGATAATCTTTCTTCATTGAATTGACTTTTCACCTTTGTCAGAAGTTAGTTGACCTTATTTGAGTGGGTTATTTTTGTACTCTCTATTCTGTTCCATTGACTTAGAAGTCTATTTCATTGCCTATACCACATGTCTTAGTTACTGCAAGTCTTAAAATTGAGCAAGGTAATTTCTTTAAAGAAATTCTCCAACTTTAAAGAAAAAAAAAGTTTTGGCTATTTAGTTTTTTTTTTTTTTCCCCATACATTTGAGTCAGCTTACCTATACTTACAAATAATTCTGGGATTTGAATGGAATAGCCCTAAATCTATAGATCAGTTTGGTGAAGAATTGACATGTTTACTATGTCGAGTCTTCTAATTTGTGAACATATTATGCATCTCTATTTATTTGGTGATCTTTGATTTTTTTTAATTGAGGTATAATTGATATTTAATTTGTGTGTGTGTGGTTTTTTTTTAAGATTTTATTTATTTATTTGACAGAGAGAGACACAGCGAGAGAGGGAACACAAGCAGGGTCAGTGGGAGTGGGAGAAGTAGGCTTCCCACCAAGCAGGGAGCCTGATGCGGGGCTTGATCCCAGAATCCTAGGATCATGACCTGAGCCAAAGGCAGAGCCTAAGGACTGAGCCACCCAGGCACTCCTGTGTTTGACTTCTTTCATTGGTGTTTTGTAGTTTTCAGCAGATGGATTCTGTATATATTTTGTTAGATTTACATATAAGTATTCATTTTTGTCAACACTTATAAATGTGTTTTTGAAAAATTTCAGTTTCATTTATTTATTGATGGTCCATAGAAATGTAATTAAATTTTCTGTTTTACCTTCTGTCCTCTGATCTTGCTAAAATCATATTCTGGGAGTTTGGGGTGAATTCATTGGGATTTTCTGTGTAGACAGTCATGGTGTCTGAGTAGTGATTTTGTTTGTTTGTTTGTTTTCCATTCTGTATGCTTTTTCTTTCTTTTTCTTCCTTCATTGCACTAGCTAGGACTTCTACTACAATTTCCTTGTTCCCGATTTTAGGGTGGAAGGATTCATTATTTCACCATAAAATGTGTCTGCTAGATTTTTTATTTTTTATTTTTATTTATTTATTTATTTTTAAAAAAGTTATTTATTTATAAGTAGGCCGAGAGGCAGGCAGAGAAAGGGGGGGAGAAGCAGGCTCCCCACCAAGCAGAGAACCCGATGTGGGGCTCAATCCCAGGACCCTGGGACCACGACCTGAGCCAAAGGCAGAGGCTTTATAACCCACTGAGCCACCCGGGCGCCCCTGCTGTAGATTTTTTAGATGCCCATTATTAGGCTGAGGAAATTCCTTTCTACTTCTAGTTTGCTAAGAGTTTTATTAATGGATGTTAGATTTTATCAAGTGCTTTTTTGAATCAAATTGAAAAGATCATGTTTTTCCTCATTAGACTGTTACTGTGGTAGATCCCATCACTGATTTTTGAATAGTGAACCAGCTTTGCATTCCTGGAATAAACCGTGCTTCATCATGGTATATTACTCTTTTTTTTTTTAATATCAAATGTTGTAAGATTTATTTGTGTATGTCCTGGAGTGTAGAAATGAGAAGAACGATCTAGCAAAGAAGTAGGATACAAAAATGAATAGGACTAGCCCCCTTCACAAGAATGTATAACCTAATATTGTCCCTTATTTCTGCCCCTTCAGGGAAAAACAGTGATACAGATGAGGCCTTTCTGTTTTTCCACAGTTCTTGTTTGTGCTCAGAGTGGACAGCAGGGTAGAAGATCTGTCAGACCTCACAGTTCCAGCTTTTTGTATGTGGTCTCCTGGGTTTTTTTTGTTTTGTTTTTTAACATATAATGTATTATTTGTTTCAGGGGTACAGGTGTGTGATTCATCAGTCTTACCCAATTCACAGTGCTCACCATAGAACATACCATCCCCCAGTCACCCCTTCCCTCCCACCCCTCTTCCCTCCAGCATTCCTCGGTTTGTTTCCTGAGATTAAGAGTCTCTTATGGTTTGTCTCCCTCTCTCCTTTCATCTTGTTTCATTTTTCCCTCCTTTCCCCTGTGATTCTGTCTTATTTCTCAAATTCCTCATATTAGTGAGATCATATGATAATTGATGATAATTGTCTTGCTCTGATTGATTTATTCCCTTAGCATGATACCCTCTAGTTCCATCCATGTTGTTGCAAATGGCAAGATTTCATTTTTTGATGGCTGCATAATATTCCATTGTATATAGGTATTACTCTTTTTTTAGTTGCTGGATTCAGTTTAGTAATATTTTGTTGGGCTTTATTGCATCTGTTTTCATGAAATAAATGTTACTAGTTTTTTTATTCTTTTGTCTTTGCCTGGTTTTGATATCAGTATAATGTTGGCCGCATTAAGTAACTTAGGAATTGTTCCTTTCTCTCTGTTTTAGTGTGTACTTTTCAAAGAATTGACCCATTTCACCTAAGTTTTTGAATTTAAATGTGTAGAGTTGTCTGTAGTGTTATAATGTAATACGTCTTGTGTCTGTGAGGGTCTACAGTAAAGTCCCCTCTTTCACTTTTTTTTTTTTTTAATTTTATTTATTTATTTGACAGAGATCACAAGTAGGCGGGGGTGGGGGAGCAGGCTCTCCGCTCAGTAGGAAGCCTGATGTGGGGCTCGATCCCAGGACCCCGAAATCATGACCTGAGCTGAAGGCAGAGGCTTAAATCAGTGAGCCACCCAGGCGCCCCTTCCCTCTTTCATTCTTTCTTTTTTTTTTTTTTAAAGATTTTATTTATTTATTTGACAGAGATCACAAGTAGGCAGAGAGGCAGGCAGAGAGAGACGGAGAAGCAGGCTCCCGCCAAGCAGAGAGCCCGATGTGGGGCTCCATCCCAGGACTCTGGGATTATGACCCGAGCCGAAGGCAGAGGCTTTAACCTACTGAGCCACCCAGGCGCCCCTCCCTCTTTCATTCTTGATACTGATTGATAATAATCTCTTTTTTTTTCCAGCCAGTCTTGGCTAGGGTTTCCTCAAGTGTTATTTAAGTTCAATTAATTAACGTATAGTAGATTATTAGTTTTTTTTTTTTTTAAAGATTTTATTTATTTGACAGAGAGAGATCACAAGTAGACAGAGAGGCAGGCAGAGAGAGAGAGGGAAGCAGGCTCCCTGCTGAGCAGAGAGCCAGATGCGGGGCTCGATCCCAGGACCCTGAGATCATGACCTGAGCTGAAGGCAGCGGCTTAACCCACTGAGCCACCCAGGCGCCCCAGTAGATTATTAGTTTTAGAGGTAGAGGTCAGTGATTCATCAGTTACATGTAACAACCAGTGCTCACTATGTCACATGCCCTCCTTGATGCCCATCACCCATTTACCCCATCCCCCACTCACCTTCCCTCAAGCAGCCTTCAGTTTGTTTCCTAGAGTCCAGAATCTCTCATGGTTTGTCTCCCTCTCTGATTTCATCTTACTTTATTTTGCCTTCCCTTCCCCTTTGATCTTCTGTTTTGTTTCTTAAATTCCACATATGAGTGAAATCATATGATAATTGTCTTCTGATTGACTTATTTCACTTAGCATAATACCCTCTAGTTCCATCCATGTTATTGCTAATGGTAAGATTTCTATCTCTTTTTTTGGTTGCAGTGTAGTATTCCATTGTATATATACCCCACATCATCTTTATCCATTCATCTGTCGATGGACATCTGGTCTCTTTCCATATTTGGGCTATTGTGGACATTACTGTTGTAAACATTGGGGTGCAGGTGCCCCTTCAGATCACTGGGTTTGTATCCTTTGAGTAAATACCTAGTAGTAGAATGGCTGGGTCTAGCATAGCTCTACTTTTTAACTTCTTGAGGAACCGTACAGCTACCGTGGAAAACATATGGAAGTTCCTCAAGTTTTTAATGTTTTTGAAGAAACAGCTTTTTGTTTTATTGATATCCCCCCCCCCTATTTTTCTGGTTTTGATTTTGATCATTTTTCCCCCCTCTGCTATGTTCCTTGCTTTGGGTTTATTTCAGTTTTTCTTTCTCTCTCTTTTTTTTTTTTAAGATTTTATTTATTTATTTGACAGAAGAGAGATCACAGGTAGAGAGGCAGGCAGGGTGGGGGGGGGGGGAGGCTTAGCAGGGGGCCCTCAGCAAGGGGTCCTCAGCAGGGGGAAGCCGGCTCCCTGCTGAGCAGAGAGCCCACTGTGGGGCTCCATCCCAGGACACTGCAATCGTGACCTGAGCCGAAGGCAGCGGCTTGACCCACTGAGCCACGCAGGTGCCCAATTTTTAAGGTTTCATGGTATATCTTGGTGAATGTAACTTATGTACAGAAAACATATATATTCTATTATTGAGTGGAATGTTCTCTGAATGCCATTTGGATGCAGTCAGTGATGACGTTTTGAGTTTTTTTAAATATTCTTGCTGATTTTTTGTTTACTGATACTTAGTTGCCAAGAGTCATGTTGAAGCCTGCAAAAATTGATTTCTCCTTAGAGTTTGTTTCAGTTTTGCTTCATGTATTTTGAAACTGGGTTATTTGGTCCATATACATTTAGGATTATTATGTCTTCTTGGTGCAATGGCTCTTTTGTCACTTAAATTATGTTCCTCTTATCCAGATGGTATTTTTGGCTCTTAAGTCTACTTTATCTGATACTAACAGAGCCCCTCTAACTTTCTTTTCATTAGTATTTGCATAGTAGGTATATCTTTTCTATTTCTTTAATTTTAACCTACCCATGTAATTATATTTGAAGTGTGTTTTTTACAGATAGTTATTTGACTAATTTTCATTAATTATTTATATTCTTGTTTTTACTTTTAATTATAAGGTATATGTGAAATATAGTTATTAACTTGAGGCCTTTCTTTCCTGGTCTAATTACTGGTTGAATATATGTATTTGGTGTACTGTGAGCTGCTGCTGTGCACTGTGTAGTTTGCTTTATGTGACTCTTTTGCTCCAGTTGGCTTTTGGAACTCACTTGCTGGAACACACTGGCATGGAGACACAAGCTGTCTTTAGAGAGACTTTAATCAGTATGAGTTGGGATCAAATAATTTGTATCTCATGGGACTACAAAACATTTATTTATTTATATTTTTCCTGTAGAAATCAACTTTAGTTTCTAACCTGTCTTTTTTTTTTTTTTTAAGATTTTATTTATTTGACAGAGCACAGTCAGGGGAGAGGGAGAAGCAGGCTCCTCACTCCATCCCAGGACCCTGGGACCATGACCTAAGCTGAAGGCAGACACCTAACGACCTGAGCCACCCAGGTGGCCCGTTTCTAAACTATCTAATAATGTATGTGGCATTCAATTAATCACATTTTCTGTGGAAATTGACTTTTTTCCCCACATATATTAATAGAATGCAAAGGACATTCTCTCTTTTTTTTTTAAATTTTGTTTTTAGGTAATCTCTACACCCAACTTGGGGCTTGAACCCTGAGATCAAGAGTTGCTTGCTCTACCGCCTGAGGAAGCAGGAGCCCTGGCATTTTCCTCTTAAATATTCTGAGTACAATATTAGTTACATTGTGAAACTGAGTGAGAAGTTGGAGAATTTAACTGCTTATGGCCCAGGATTTGTGTTTTTGTTTTTGTTTTTTTTTTTAAGATTTGTTTACTTGAGAGAGAGAGAGTGAGCATGTAGGGGCAGAGGGAGAGAGTCTTAAGTAGACTCTGTGCAAGTGCAAGCCCACCACAGGGATCAGTCCCAAGACCCTGAGGTCACAACCTGAGATGAAGCCAAGAAATGGATGCTTAACCAACTCTGCCACCCAGGCGCCCCAGCCCTGGATTTTTATTTGACACAGAGAGAGACACAGCAAGAGAGGGAAGACAAGCAGGGGGAGTGGGAGAGGGACTCGATCCCAGGACCCTGGGATCATGACCTGAATTGAAGGCAGACGCTGAACGACTGAGCCACCCAGGTGCCCAGCCCTGGATTTTTTTTTTTTTTTTAATTTTTATTTATTTGACAGAGAAGAGACCACAAGCAGGCAGAGAGGCAGGCAGAGAGAGAGAGAGACGGGGAAGCAGGCTCCCTGCCAAGCAGAGAGCCCAGTGCGGGGCTCCATTCCAGGACCCTGAGATCATGACCTGAACCAAAAGTAGAGGATTTAACCCACTGAGCTACCCAGCACCACTGCCCCTGCCCCCCGTTCTTGTCTCTTACTCTCATCAATTTTTTTTTTATTAAAGATTTTATTTTATTTATTTGATAGAGATCACAAGTAGGCCCAGAGGCAGGCAGAGAGGGGGGGGGGAGCAGGCTCCCTGCTGAGCAGAGAGCCTTATGCGGGGCTCGATCCCAGGATCATGGGATCATGACCTGAGACAAAAGCAGAGACTAACCCACTGAGCCCCCCAGGCGTCCCCTCTCATCACTTTCTGTAAGCTAGTTTTTGTAAGTGACCTTTGTACGACCTCCTCCCCCCTTTTTAAGCACAATCCCCACGTGCCTGAGCGCTTGGAAATCAGGTCATCACTTCCCGTTTGTGACACCTTCACTTGTTCTTCCAGGCCTTGCCTGACCAACGCTCTGGTCGAATGGAGAGGTTCTCATTCTTGCTCTTCATTTCCTTGGGCTTTGTTGTCCTGCTGCTGTCACCACCTGTGTCTGACCCTGTAGCAGTCAAACCATTCTTCCTGTGTCAGTGTGAGTGGGTCCTATCCTTCTTGCCTTTGTACCTTTGCACACTGTTTCTCTCTTTTCTTTGCTGGTTAGCCACTGTTTCCCTCTCAGAAGAGGTCACAGGCTGTCCCTGTGGGATGCGTGCCTGCATCGTCCTAGGCCAGGCTGTTGTTGCCCTTCCAGGTTCTTTTGGTGTCTGTCCTCAGCTCACCACGGCATTTAGACTGGATTGTAATGGCTCATTCATTGGGGCATTTTCTTCAAAACTGTGGTCTGTGGCTTACTCTTACTCTGCTGCTCTGGGATCCAGTCTAGTTGGTGTGCACTCCTGCAGTTCTTCCCTCTTCCCTTTTGTTCTGAAATCTGTTGTCTTATTTGTCTTTGAATTTGGAAGAAAGCATTATCCATTTTTCTGAAGTTAATTTTATATTCCTGAGGTTCTTAAGTGATCAGTTTTAGTGAGTCTGTTAACCCATGGAAACTCACTGCAAAATTTATGTGAGTACATTATCTTGAGGTCTCTTCAAAACCTCTGTTCTTTCTCTCCTGGATCTGGAATCTTTCATCCTTTATTGGGTTAGTTTCTTTAGCATCCAGATTTTGAATTTCCTGTCTTCCCTTTCCCCTCAGTCCTTCTCTTGACCTTGCTTAACCACTTCAGCTACCTTTTTAGCTGTTCTTGTCCTACTGGTTGCCACTAAATAACTTGAAAATACTGGTTAATAATATTGGTTACTATTAGTTGCTTCTACTTTCTTCATCTTCAGTCCCTGTTTTACTTCCTTATCCATCTCCCATTTTAATCAGCTTTCCCAGGGGTCATTAAGTGATCATTCTGTTACCAGATCCTGTAGTTGTTCAGTCCTGATGTCTTTTGAGCTTGTCGCATTTGTTCTTGCTTATATACAGCTTTCTGGAACTCTCTTTTGCTTTTTATTTTTATTTTATTTTATTTTTAGAGAGAGCATGTGAGGGGGAGAAGGGGGAAAGGGCAGGAGAGAGAGAATCTTAGGCAGGCCCCACACCCAGTGCAGAGCCCAATGCAGGGCTCCTTCTCACAACCCTGAGATTGTGACTTGAGACGAAATGAATTCAAGTTGGACGCTTAACCACCTGAGCTACCAAGGCGCCCCTTTTTGCCTTCTTTAACAGGCAGTATCCTGGTTCTCCTCCTCACCTGGCTTGGGTTGCACTCATTTAGTCCTCCATTCTACGATACCCACTTTGATATAGGTGAGTCTACATCCAGTTCTTTCTCTCTCGTTCATTCTTACACTTGGTAATTGGTATGTTGGTAGAGATTTCTGGTAATAGTTAGCCACTCAAATGTTGATTAGCCTCTCTCTACATTGTGGTTGTACTTGGTTACTAGAATGATGGCTGCGGCCTTTCTTGGCTCATTTCTGGCAAGTGAACCCAGCCTATCCATGCTTAGACTAGACTTGTCTCTTCACATTACAAAATAGCATAGTGGTTTATTTGCTAGCTAATTTATCAGAGAAAGTTTTTTTTTTTAAGATTTAAAAAAAATTTTTAGTAATCTCTATATCCAGTGTGGCGCTTGAACTCAACCCCGAGATCAAGAGTCACATGCTCCACTGACTGAGCCAGCCAGGCGCCCCTCAGAATAAGTTTTTGTCTGAACATCCCCCGCTAGTCGTATGGGTGGTGCATTGTCAGGCGGGGCTGTACCAGGTAATCTTGAAGATCTTTCCCACCTTTATGATTCTGTGATTGTCAGTCCTTTGGTCACACACTTTCAGAGACTGCCCATCACCTACCGCAGACCTACTGCAGGGGTCTCTAAAGTGAGGTGTGCTCAAGAGGCACTCTGGTAGTAGCGGTGGTGCGGGAAGGACGCGTTAGTCCTTACCTTTTCCAGTAAGATGTTAGGCTGTGCAAACATTGGCTCCGTGGGTTGAGGTCGGCAGCCTCACTTAGCTGTGTATTTCAGAGTTGTGAGTCTTGCATGATTGCTGGGTATCCTGAGGCGGGAGGGGAAGTTTGGTCAGTTAGAGCATGTCGAAGAAGCGCTCATGAAGTATGTTCATGGATTCTCTAATTTTAATTAAACTGGTCCTCACAAAATACGTAGTCTTCAAAGAAACCCTGGGTTGAAGACAGTCCCAGTGATGAAAGCGTATGGAACAATTGGGGAATTGATGGCAGGAGCATCACTGCCGCTTCTTGCAAGGCTCTGTATTAGCCATGTAACAAAGTCAGGAAAATGATGGAAGCAGAGCTGAGAACTGACTCTCAAAGGTTGTTGGAGATGTGCAGTTCCTAGTGATGAGCTACTCCAAAGTGGTTATCTTGCCTTGAGATGTTAGGGAAGGAGAGAAGTGAGCCTTTACAGTCAGCAAAAGACTTACCAGGTGAGAAACTGTTGTAAATTTTGTAGCAGTGTTTCAAGTTATGGGTTACTCAATCTAGTACTTTATAGAATTTCATTAAACTTAAGGGTGAACTCCTCCTGAGGTTTTACATTTCTAAAAGGTTCCGTTAGATAAGCAACTCTAGCTAATTTGCACAGACAGACATTTAAGATGGAGAACCAGGAGCATATAACATCATGGAAAGTTCGGGTGGAACTAAATTAGCATGATTTAGTAAGTGCATATATTTCTTCCATTTAGATCTCTATGTATTTAAGAGAGGGATCTTTTTCAGTAAAGACTGCCAGCAAAACCAGCTTTCTACATAATGTAATTTACAGTATTCCAAAGATCTCTGTTTTTTTTTTTTTTTAAAGATTTTATTTATTTATTTATTTGTCAGAGAGCGAGAGAGCAAGAGCGAGCGCAGGCACAAGCAGGCAGAGTGGCAGGCAGAGGCAGAGAGAGGCTTTTTGTAGATTCAGATTGGGTACCCTGTGTGTACGTGTGTGTGTGTGTGTGTGTGTGTGTGTGTGAGAGAGAGAGAGAGAGAGAGATATGCTTGGATAGAGTAGGATGGCAGAAAGGACAACGCATGTGAAATTTATTCACATGATGCATAAATAAGTTCTTGCAGCAATGAATTGAAGCCAGACTCATGCATGGGATCAGCCTGAACCCTTTTCAGAAGTAGTAGATCTTTACAGTGTTTTGTAATGAGTTAGGGAATAACTATGAGAGTACTTGCCAAGATACAGAGCTTTTCTGGATATCTCCTGGTAAAATTAAAAGCTCTGCCTATTCTGAAGGTGAATTGAGTGTTTTTCTTTGACACAAAGACAAGTGGTCTAAATTTACTGATCTTTTCTGTAATAATAAGTGACTTTCAGTAGAAAGCTACCTAGCAAATTCAGTATTTTTAAGAAAATAAATACTCTGCCCCCTCCACGTAAAGGTGACATTTTAACAATGGGTAGAAAATTGCTTTTTGAAAGAAGCTGTTGCTATAGAGAGCATCTTGAAAATGGATGTTTAGAATTGTAGCCACAATGTTTTGTTTTGTTTTCTTGCTAAGAATAATATAAGTAGTTAGTTCATCTTACTGCATACTTAAACTGGGAAATGAAATTTTTATACTATCTATAAGCTTTTCATAAAGTTTTTTTCTGAACTTATTAAAAATACAAAAATGTGATACCTTCTGATTTGTGTAAAAACAGAAGTCTGTGAGGAAGGTAAAAATTGATTAGCTGAATTTCAGTAAAAATCTTTGTGTAATTTATTGATGGGATCGAAAATCAATTAGCACGATTTAGTAAGTATAAATGATATATTTCTTCCATTTAGATCTGTATGTATTTAAATAGGAGAGGGACCTTTTTCAGTAAAGACTGCCAGCAAAACCAGCTTTCTACGTAATGTAATTTACAGTATTCCAAAGATCTGTTTGTTTGTTTTTTTAAGATTTTATTTATTTATTTGTCAGAGAGATAGAGCGAGAGTGAGCACAGGCACAAGCAGGCAGAGTGGCAGGCAGAGGCGGAGAGAGAAGCAGGCTCCCTGCCGAGCAAGGAGCCTGATGTGGGACTCGATTCCAGGGCCCTGCGATCAAGACCCGAGCCAAAGGCAGCGGCTTAACCGACTGAGCCACCCAGGCGTCCCCAAAGATCTGGTTTTAACACAAAGTATTATACCAAGATTTTGAAAAATAATAAAGTACATTCAATTACACTGGCCTCCTTAAATTTTTTTCTCATGATTCTTTGTTGTAAAAAAGTTTTTCCAGGGTCTTGGTCAGTTAAGCGTCCGACTCTTGATTTCATTTTGGCTCATGTCATGATCTCAGGGTTGTGAGATTAAGCCTAGTGTTGGGCTCTGTGCTGGGCATGGAGCCTGCTTAAGATTCTTTCTCTCCTTCCCCGCTCCCCAGCCCCCTCTTAAAAAAAGTTTTTCAGTGTTGTTAATAAAAAAGTATGCAAAAATAGGATTTCATTTTTATCTTATTATATGTTTTTTTGTTTTGTGTACTTTTTAAAAAACAATATTTATTTGTTTTTGAGTCAGAGAGCAGGAACAGGGGGAGAAGCAGAGGGAGAGGGACAAGCAGACTGTGTGCAGAGCACAGAGCCCCACATGGGGCTCAGTCCCACAACCCAGAGATCATGACCTGAGCTGAAATCAAGAGTTGGGTGCTTAACTAGCTGAGCCACCCAGATGCCCCTTGTGTATT
The DNA here is from genome assembly GCF_010015895.1 of Lontra canadensis. Lineage (NCBI taxonomy): Eukaryota > Metazoa > Chordata > Mammalia > Carnivora > Mustelidae > Lontra > Lontra canadensis. The sequence goes on along the minus strand of NW_022630995.1, from coordinate 66,020,088 downwards.
TTTTATTGTATGTAAATTACATTTATCAACTGCATCTAAATGCCTTCTGCATTACTGGTAAGAGATGTAGGATGACCTCAGAGCCATGTTTTTGTGCCATGCCTGGATGTATAGTCTGTTATGGGGGTGTACTCAGGTCTTCCTGGCTGGGAGTCCTTCCAGAGGCGTTCACCCCCTGTTGCAAGCAGGACCTCTCTCCAGCTAGATCCCATCCTTCTTTCTCTCATTACCTTGTACTTTCTCATACATCACATCTGGAACTTGGCTCCCTACCTTTGCTCTCCAGGAAAGCTTTTTCTCTTACATCCTCTTTTCCCACTCCCCAACCCTTCCTTCCAGTTCTGCCTCCTGAGCACCCTACTGCTCTTTGTTATTTGGGGCCTGGCTTGTTGCTCTTTTCTCCATTCAGCTCACCCTGATCTCCTCCTAGTGACAGCAGTTACCTCTGATGACACTGAACACATTTGTACTTACCCTATGCGTTCATTGCCTTTTACTAGATTGGTAGAGAGATTTCAAGGCCAAGTACCTTGTTCATAGCCAGTAAGTGTTTGTTGAGTGAATCAAATGAGATGTAGAATTAGGAATTTTTAAAAGTTGTCTAAAAATTTCATTATCACATTTGAAGTGTAGAAATTTTGTATCATGTGAATTTAGACAGAGTCCAGTAATGTAGTCCAGAAGTTCGAACATACTAAATTAAGAGGCACAGTGAAAACTTCTAGGCCAGCATTTCCCATAGCGGGGTATGAGTGTCATTACCAGGCATAGCTCCCACAGTAAGGGGAAGACAGGAGGGGCGCTACTGCGAAAAAGGAGGGGTGGTATTTGGAGAAGTACGACTCAGATCTTAGGAGGTAATGGGATGGATACAGCTCCTGTGTACAAGCTTAGGTCCAGATTTAGTTGATCCTCGAGTGTGGACAATCATTGGCCTCCCTTTCCTGTGGCAGAGAAACTCATGATTGGGTAGGGTTAAGTCTGTAGGTCACTCTGGGAGTTAAACACAACTTGTTTCAAATTGTCCTTGTTATTTCTTGAAACACTCCTGGGCTTACTCATCCAGACTCTTTTGAAGAGCCAGCTGATTAGAAATTCGTGTGTGGGACTGAGAAATTTGGTTGCTAACAGTGGGTGGACTCTAACTTTCTAAAAATTGAATTTTATTTAGCAGTAATACAAAAGCAGTCCACAGTTTGGCTTATTCAGTCTTGTTTAAACAAAGTGTGCAGACAGGAGCAGTTTGCCTCTTTTAATAGTGAGAGTTCTGGTGCTTAACATCCGGAAGTGCTCTCAAGAGTTGTGGGGAAGATTCGGACAGAGGCTCCCCTGAGATCTGTCTTCCTTCATCATACTTGTAGAGCATCTAGTATGTGTCAGGAATTGTTCTTGACACTGAGGCTCTGTCGGGGAACAGAGCACATGAAGATCCCCTCCCCCCTATCACGGGAAGATAGTAAATTAAATTAGATGAAGTGGTGGGATGGTGAGCAATGAAGTAGGTGGTGTGGACATGATGCCTCCAGGGTTAAGTGGTGGGGCAGGAGGTTAGGGGAGGTGACTTCCTGAGAAGGTAGCACTGAGCAGAGACCCAAAGGCAGTGAGGGAGCAAAGGTATGTAGACATCTGGACAAGAGTGTTGTAGACAGAGGGAACAGCAGGTGCCAAGGGCCTGTGACCCTGTGACTCTCCTTTATAATTTTAGCTAATTCCACTAAAAGAAAAGATGCTTTCCCAGTCAGGTGGACTGAAATACTACCTAGAATCTGGTCACAAAGTCACAAATTTCTGGATGGTCCTAATATCATATATTCTTCCTCAGAATTTTAGGACTGGCATATTGTCATGATGAGCATAATTTGATTTCATCTCGTTTAGGTGCTCTGGAAAGTAGGGCCATATGCTTAGGGTCAGATGATGCATAATTGACACACATCTGGAGGTTTTCACGCCAAAGATTACAGGCACTTAAAGCATGACCTCTAATCTTTGCTTTTGAATGTCCGAAATTGTGACCGACTTCTGAATAGCCCAGCCCTTCTTTAGGATGTGTGCGTCTGGGCAGTTGGACAGTAGTGAGTGTCTGGAGTCTCTAGTTTCCGTCTGCTTGTTGGAGAGGCCAGTTCGAATCTATGCTGCTTTGACAAATCCTCTTACTTTGATTTCTATCCGCAGGGTTGAATTTAATGTGTTCAGATCCTCCAGTTATAAGAAAGCAGTACCTTCTCTGAGCCATTGGGGACTTGGCTGTGGATTTCTTATGGCATGGTAGGTTTAGAGAGCCATTCGGAGCTAAAGCAGCAAGTCTGAGTTTTGATGACATGTTCTAAACCAAACCTCCACGTTTTTTCTCCATATATTTTATAAATTCAGCCCATATATTTTAAACTTGTCCAAAGTATTCTACGAACTGGGTGAGAATATTAATACGACTCTTGGCCACCTCTTCTGCTACTCCTCCTGAGACAACACAGTCGTTAGTGTGGGGCACAGTAGTAATGGGCCCTCCAGTCCTCTCTCTTTACTGGGATAATTAAAACTCTTTTCTCCCCTTCATTACTGAGGTCCCATGATGACACAGGGGATAAACCTTCTAAGGCAGTGTGCAGTTTGGAAGAAGGTATGCAAAATACCCCATGGGTTGGGGACTTGGGAGAGCTCCTTTGCAGAGCAGGGTTTGGCTAGAGGAGCCCTGGCTCATTTTTAGTCCTTACTCCTTGGGCTGGGAGCTTTTGTTCCAGATAGATCTCATGCTCAGGTGGGCTGCATTTGGTCTGGTTTCCTAGATTGAAATGGAGCACTCCCAAGAGCTGACCACACCAGTGCCTCTTCCTCTCCCTCCCGCCCCTTCCCTCCCCTTCCTGATCTGTGGTGTATTCAGGGTTGTTCAGAGTGCAAGAAGCAGAAGGCCACCCTGCCTGTACCATTGTTCCTTCTCCACGTGGGGTGGCTTCGCTGAGCTGCACTTCTGGCGCTTTTTATCCAAGGCTTCTGCTCTTTGGTGATTCTGCTAGCCATGGCTGGAGCCCTTCCTCTTGGCAGCCTCTAGTGATTACTGGCTGATTTCACCTGGGGTTTTGATTCACATTTCTCAGTAGTAGTCCAGACCATGTTTTATGCTAGGCCTCATCTTGGGTCCTTGGGCATACTGTGATGGGCTGCCTCTCTTCCTTACCCCCATCCCTCCGTAGGCATGAGAGAGAGGGCATGGGCTACTAAGTAGGGGGATGGTTAAGGCACTTTACCTATGAGAGCCACCTTGCAGACAAGCTTGGAGACACATACCTGTTAGAACAGTGACCTTCTGTTTGATTATATGTAAAAAAAAGTTGTACATGTAATATGAGTTTGGAAGAGTGGCTTCAGAGGTACAAAAGTTAATTTTATTTAAAGGTGTCTTGGGGTGCCTGGATGTCTCAGTTGGTTGAGCATCTGACTCTTGGTTTCAGGTCAGGTCACAATCTCAGGGTCCTGGGATCACGTCCCACATTGGGTCCCTGCTCAGTGAGAGTCTGCCTCTCTGTCTGCCGCTCCATCTGCTTGTACTCTCTCTGACTCAAATAAATAATTAAAATCTTAGGGAAAAAAAAAGGAAGTTCTGGTCCAGGATTTTAGTTTATATATGTCGCTCAAAATTCCCCTTCACCAAGACATCTTTATATTATTTAAAGATTTTATTTATTTGACAGAGCGAGCACAAGCATGTGGAGGGGGAGGGAGGAGGGCGAGGGAGAAGCAGATGGTGAGGGAGAATCATACTCCTCGATGAGCGGGCAGCCTGATGCAGGGCTTTGTCCCAGGATCCTGAGATCATGACCTGAGCTGAAGGCAGTTGCTTAACCCGCTGAGCCCCTCAGGCGCCTCCCAGACCAGAACTTTGTATTTGTCACTTTCTGAATACTGCTCAGGATATCAAAACAGATTGTAGAGACTGAATTTAACTAAAAGTTAAGCCCAAACTAACATTTGAAGCTTTCTTTTTAATCCTCTTTCTGCCAAACGAAGTCCTGCACAGTACCTAACGGAAACCAGATTGTCCAAGGGTGTGGCCTCACACGAGGGAGGGCTCACTGGGCCTGGGTGACTTTCCAGCCTTGCCAGGAATTGACTGTGGGACCCAGAGAGAGTCTCTGGTCCTCCCCTGATATGTTAGATGAGAGATTTAGGTAAGGTTAAAGGTTGCAGGCTGGGCCCGGCTGCGGCTTGTGGGTGGGAGCTGTCAGTAGGCCAGGTAGGAGGAAAGCCGAGCACTGCGCCCAGCCCTGTTGGGGAAGTGGAGCAAGGAGGCCTGGAGGAGGAGCGGTGATGGGAAGCACCCATGTGCAACCTTGAGGGCTGGGGTCCGAGTTTGGGTCTTTTGATTTAGAGCATTTGCAGACAAAGGGCCTTGCAAAGCTGAGCAGACGTCTCTTGCGGCAGTGAGGGAAATGGTTTGGAGGGTGACAGTGGGTATGGGGAGACAGGTGAGAGGCAAGGCAGCAGTGAAAATGGACAGAAAGGCACACCTCTGAGACACATAGGAGAGTGAGGTGGGTTGATTGTGGGATGGACAAAGCAAATTCTTGGGAGTCTGACTTCAGAAATTATTTCCCCCGAGATAGGAGATCCCACCGAAGGGCTGGATAGGGAACAGGTCTTATGGTGTGTTAGCTGCATTTGTTCAGGACCTCGTACTCTTTGGTTCACAGTGTATGCCCAGCATCTGATAAGTGTCGGTCTCCTTTTCCTGCTTTCCTAGCGCTCCCAACCCAGCTTCATTTTGTGCTCACTCTCCCCATCTCTTAGTCTGCTCTAATAGGTTAGTCTAATAGGTTTGTTTATTTGGATAGGTACGAATCTCTGTTTTCAAAAAATCCCTTGTATGTATTTATTACCAAATGGTATGTATGAGGCACAGGTCCTGCTGTCACTTCACGCAGCTCCATGTCCAAGATCATCTGTTCCCATGTGTATGTCATGTCCATCCATCTGTCCCATGAGTGTCTGCTGAGTCCTGGTTTGTCAGGGTCTGTGGACAGATATGGAGGGCCTTGTCTGACACTCTTAACAACACTGGTTTTAATCATGTTCAGATGGGAACATGGGAAGATCTTGAGAAGAAGAGTGCTATGCTGTGACTTAGGTTGTACGAGAGTGATTGCTGATGCTTTGTGGATGTAAGGGGCAAAGACTGAAGCAGGAAGACCCGTTAGAGGCCTGGTGTCAGGTGTGGAGTGGGCATGATTCAATAGGGAAATGTGGTGCACCCCCTTGATTCCTGTTCATGGGATGGGAGTGGGGCATAGGCATCTTTTCAGGAGCACAGGTGTGCTTCACATGGGGCAGACTGGACTGTTCCCATGCACCAGGCTGGCCATGCCTACCGACCTTTCATTTTCTTTGCATTGATCATGCCCAGGTTCTCTGGCTCACTGCTGCCACAGTGTAAGTTTGGTTTTGGACATGTTGAACTCCAAGAGCCTTGAGACACCCAAGAGGAGATGTAGATTAGGCAGTTGTTCTGTAGACATCTGATATTTGCTCTTCTCTATGCCACTGGCTCCATTTCCATTGTGTATGATGGTCTGTTTTGCTTCCAAACTGTGTCTTTACCTTTCCAACCTTCTATGTGGACTTTGTTCTGCCAGTCTTCAGATCTGTTTTCTGGGCTATTTACACTGACTGTTATCTTGTTGTATCTGTGGAACAGGGCCTCCTGCTTCACCATCTCCCCAGTTCTCCCCACCATAAACATCTGAGCCCCAAACCAACTTCTGGGAGTTGAGTGTGGCTTGATGGTGTGGCTGTGGCTGGTGGGGTGCAGCATTGGTGGGGGGGCCAAGAACAGGCCTTTGAGGTTCTGTAACACTCAGAACCTGTGATTCCTCTTCCATCATCATCATTATTTTTATTACTAGTTTTTAAGATTTTATTTAGGGACACCTGGGTGGCTCAGTTGTTAAGTGTCTGCCTTCAGCTCAGGTCATGGTCTCAGGGACCTGGGATTGAGCCCCGTGTCGGGCTCCCTGCTCAGTAAGGAGCCTGCTTCTCCTCCCTGTGGTGCTCCCCCTGCTTGTGTTCCCTCTCTTGCTGTCTTTCTCTCTGTCAAATAAATAAATAAAACCTTAAAAAAATATATTTATTTATTTGACACAGTGAGAGAGAGAGAGCACAAGCATCGGGGAGAGGGAGAGGGAAAAGCAGGCTCCTCACTGAGCAGCTAGTCTGGTGTGGGGCTTGATCCCAGGACCTTGAGATCATGATCTGAACCAGAGGCAGAAGCTCAACCAACTGAATCACCCAGTCGCCCATCATCATCATTATCATCACTGTCATCATCGTCATCATCATTATTTTAAGTAATCTCTAAGCTCGACATGGGGCTCAAGCTCACGACCCCGAGATCAAGAGTCCCATTGACTGAGCCAGCCAGGTGCCCACCTCTCTTACATTTTTTTATTTCCCAAAGATTTTATTTATTTATTTGACAGACAGAGATCACAAGTAGGCAGAGAGGCAGGCAGAGAGAGAGGGGGAAGCAGGCTCCCCGCCGAGCAGAGAGCCCGATGTGGGGCTCAGGGTCCTAGGACCTTGAGATCGTGACCTGAGCCCAAGGCAGAGGCTTAACCCACTGAGCCACCCAGGCGCCCCACCTCTTACATTTTTAATGCTTATATCTAACTGCCTTAAATAGATTTGGAATAGAGGAGTTTTCAATAAATATTACATGCATAGGTTTTTTATTACATGAATTAATCATTTGGCATTAATGAAAAATGAACATTAAAATCAGAAGCAACATGAATTTATCAATTAATTCTGGTTACCGAAGAGTTATTTGGGTACAGATAGTAGCCCTCTGCCCTCTTGGAAGTACTGAAAGGCGAATGAAATTAAAAAACAAAACAAAACTGAGAATAAGTTTCCCTCTCCCTCTGTCTGAGGGTCACCACTCCTCTAACTGCCTCCCTCCGAAAATACTTGAGTTACTCCTGGCCTAGGCCCTGGGTTAGAGAGTATGCTGAACTGTCCATGCAGGGGAAGGGGAGGGAGCAAGGACAGTGCATTGTTCTATGCCGACTGAGAACCACAGCAAGACCTCCAGCCATTGCCCAAGTGAGAGTAGTCATGGCTGCCCAGTGGCCGAATAGAATCTGGTCATTGGCAGTTTTTGTAAAAGTGTGCTTCCTAGGGCCAGACTCACCAGGGGGTGTCAGAGCCTTGGACTTCAAGTTGAAATAGTTGAAAGAATGCAGATGTATTCACTGAGCAAACATTGAAGTTTTATGTGGGCTACATGCTAGATACTGGGATTGTAACACTGGAGGACCTTGTGTAAATCTTGTGTCTCGATGCTCGGGTGGCAAGGACGTGTCGGGTGGAGTGGTTTCTGCTCCCAGGAGGCTTATGTTGTAGGTGAGCTGGACAGCAGTGACATATAAATAGCAGCAGTCCAGAACTATAATAGAAGTCAGAATTTAATTTATATCGTTCTTCTGGCATTAGTTCACAGTGTAAGCAGTTAGTTGCTGAGCAGCTCTGCCATGAGCTGGATAGGCTGTGTTAATGTTTGCTGGCGTTCCCGCAGCCCTTCCCATGTCAGGCCCTGTTGTGCTGTCCATGTGTGTCTCCCTCTTGTCCTCATAGTGACCTGAAGCCGAGGGGCTCTCATCCCCGGTTTAAGTTGAGGACATAGGCGCAGGAAGGCCAAGGGCTTGTTCAGGGCCAGCTGCACAGCAAGGAGCAAGGGGCTGTGGCAGGTGTAGGGCCGCTGTAGATGATGCTGTGCTGAGTCTCCGACCAGTCTTTGTGGTTTAGACAGTGATTTCCATACAGCATTTTTGAGGATTTAATATGGTCGCTTGAGTTTATTGGACTTTGTACAGCTATTGAACTCAAAATTATATTACCTCAGGCTATTAGTTGACATGAGATCTAAAATACCTGAGAATTTTGAGAATCTTATAGAGTTCATATAGTAATTATTCCAGATATTTGTTATTTTTGATGTAACTAATGGTTACCATTCTAATGTCAATTTTGTGAAGGCATGAATTTGGAAAGGGGAAATCTTGAAGCTCCTGGTTTTGTCTGGAAGTTGCTTGGCTGCTGAGTGCCCACACCCCACTGTCCTTTCACTTGAGCTTTGTTGTGGTTTTCCTGTCCTGTGAACAGTGACTGTCTCCCGAGATTCATGCGAGAATGTCCAAAAGTGCAGTGTGTACTTAGGGGCAGAACTTGTTTTAATCTTACATGTTTCTTAAAGGTCTGATGAGGTATTTAAATGTCTTAGTGGTTTGTTACAGCCGGTCTTGTTGAAGGTCGTCATGTGTCCTTGAGAACGTCAGAAGTCTGTTGTAGACAATAAACCGACTCAGACATCCATATATGGTGGAACAGTGGTAGGAGTTAATTTAAAACCGTGGCTTTGAGGAGAGTGGGTGGTTTGAGGTAGATGAGAGAGTGAGAATCCTAGTAGGACTTGGTGAATGCTAATTGTTACCATGTGCTTTTCATGATTCTATGATGTTTCTGGTGTTAGAGTATTTAATTTTTAACCCTGTGAAGTATGCACATTGTTAGTGCTCAGGAATATTCTGTTTCTTAAAGAATAATCGTCTATTAAACTTTCTAGAACTGTCCTTTTTTAATCTGTTGGTTTTTAAAATTTTCAGCATCCACCCCCTCCCCTTAAATTTGCCCTTCTCAAAAAACAAACTTTTTTTAATGGTGGTAAAAATATATATCATAAAAAGTACCATTTTAACTATTTTTAAGCATACAATTCAGGGAGATTTGCCACATTTTAACTACTTTTTATTGCTTAACAATTCTCTTTACTAAGTCATTACCTTTTCATATTTATAATAATTTGTTCTTATTTTGGGGAGAGCAGCAGCTTTCTGAATTGATTTCTGATCTTGAACTGAATTTTTTTTTTTTCACTTCAAAATAATACTCATTGTTAAAGCTATGAACTTAACTTTAAGTACAACTTTGTCCCCACACCTGAAGTTTTGATACATGGTGTTCTCAATTTTGTTGTTTTTCTGAGTCTTTTTACTCAGCACACATTTAGTTAGTGCATATTATGTGTTAGTTACTAAGGTAAGTACTGGGACTTTAAAGTTTTATTTTATCTATTTATTTTAGAGAGAGGGAAAGAAAGAGCACAAGTCAGGGAGGGAGAGAATTTCAAGCAGATTCTGTGCCAAGCGTGGAGCCCAGTATGGGTCTTAATCCCATGACGCCCAAGATCATGATCTGAGCTGAAACCAAGAGTCAGATACTTAATGGACTGAGTCACCCTCGTGCCCCCGTTTTTTGTTTTTAAATGAATAGGGCCTGTTTAACTTTGATCTTTTGTAAAATGTAGGTTTTTGTTTTTTAGTAGCTTATTTGATTGGTTTTCCCAGTGTTTTGTGGAGCCTAACACTAGAAGTATTCAGTGGAGTTTTATTTATTTATTTATTTTTAAAGATTTTATTTATTTGTTTTATTTATTTATTTATTTTTAAAGATTTTATTTATTTGTTCAGAGATCACAAGGAGGCAGAGAGGCAGGCTGTGGGATGGGCAGTGGTGAAGCAGGCTCCTTGCTGAGCAGAGAGCCCAGTGCAGGGCTCAGTATCACAGGAGCCTCTGAGATCATGATCTTAGCCGAAGGCAGAGGCTTAACCCACTGAGCCACCCAGGTGCCTCTCAGTGGAGTTTTAAATCGACATAAATCCAACAGTTAAGCCTTATTTAAATTTGTCATTTATGTTTTTCTCTACTTGGTTTGTTAGATTGATAGGTGCCCTGTTTGATGGTTGGTAACATCTCTTAATTTTTACTGGAGACTTTACTGGTTTTTGCATTATATATTCAGCATGTTTATTTTTATTTTTTAAAGATTTTATTTATTTATTTGACAGAGGGAGAGAGAGAGAGCACGCGCATGAGCAGGGGCAGAGGGAGAGGGAGAAGCAGGCTCCCCTCTGAGCAAGGAACCCAATGTGGGACTCCATCTCAGGACCCTGGGATCATGACCTGAGCCGAAGGCAGCTGCTTAACTGACTAAACCATGCGGTGTCCCTCAGTATGTTTATTTTGTACTGAGTTATGACCTTCATGTCTTTTTTTATTTTTTTAAAAGATTTTATTTATTTATCTGACAGGGATCACAAGTAGGCAGAGAGGCAGGCAGAGAGAGAGGAAGGGAAGCAGGCTTCCCACTGAGCAGAGAGCACAACGTGGGGCTCAATCCCAGGACCACGGGACTACAACCCAAGCCGAAGGCAGAGGCTCCAGCCCACTGAGCCACCCAGGCGCCCCGACTTTCATATCTTTTATTAAAAGTATATCTCCTATTAACAGAGTAACCTTGTTACTTAACAGTGTTTTTCTTTTCCTTTCTTTTTTTTTTTTTTTATTTTAAAGATTTTATGTATTTGACAGGGAGATCCCAGGTAGGCAGAGAGGCATGCAGAGAGGGGGAAGCAGGCTCCCTGCTGAGCAGAGAGCCTGATGCGGGGCTCGATCCGGACCCTGAGATCATGACCTGAACTGAATGAAGGCAGAGGCCTTAACCCACTGAACCACCCAGGCACCCCTTTTCCTTTCTTTTTAAGATTTTATTTTATTTTTCAAGATTTTATTTATTTATTTGACAGAGAGAGAGATCACAAGTAGGCAGAAAGGCAGACAGAGAGAGAGGGAAGCAGGCTCCCTGCTGAGCAGAGAGCCGGATGCGGGACTTGATCCCAGAACCCTGATATCATGATCTGAGCCAAAGGCAGAGGCTTTAACCTAGTGAGCCACCCAGGTACCCCTAAGATTTTATTTTTAAGTGATCTTTACACCCTGTGGAGCTCAAACTCACAATCCCGAGATCAAGAGTTGTGTGCTCCCCTGACTGCACCAGCTCACTATGTTTCTCTGATTTTAAATTGCTACCGATGCATTCATTTTATTTGCATTTGCCTGCTTTATTTTGCTCATTTAAAAAATTCTGTCATTTTAATGAAAATAAACAGCTGCCATTTTGACTTATGATTACTATGTCCTACACTCTATTAAGCACTTGTCATAATCTCATTTGATTCTGTGGCAACCTTCTAAGTAGATTTTTGTTTTTAAAGATTTTATTTATTTATTTGACAGAGAGAGATCACAAGTAGGCAGAGAGGCAGGCAGAGAGAGAGAAAGGAGGAAGCAGGCTCCCTGCTGAGCAGAGAGCCGGATGTGGGGCTCTATCCCAGGACCCTGAGATTATGACCTGAGCTGAAGGCAGAGGCTTAACCCACTGAGCCACCCAGGTACCCCCTAAGTGGATTTTTTTTAATCCTCCATTTACAAATAAGGAAACTGAGGCTTGCAGTGTTAGTGACTTGCTTAAGGGTGAATGGTGAATAGTTTTCAACCACAGTTATACAGTATTTTAAGTATATATTTTCTAAGCAGCCATAGGGTTCAGTGTTGTGTTAAAAAATAAACAAGCCTGGGGTACTTGGGTGGCTCAGTCGGTTGGGGTCCACCTCTTGGTTTCAGCTCGGGTCACGATCTTCTCGGTGGTGGGATCGAGCCCCACGTCCGACTCTGTGCTTGGTGGGGCATCTGCTTGAGAGATTCTCTCTCTCTATCCCTTCCCCCTGTCCCTCCACTTGTTCTTGCTTTCTTCAGTAAATTTATAAATCTTTAAAAAGCAATAAAAAGGTAAAAAGGAGGCAAACTTAGGGGCACCTGGGTGGCTCCGTTGGTTGAGCATCCAGGTTTAGAACTTGGCTCAGGTCTTGATCTCAGGGTTGTGAGTTCAAGCCCCATGCTGGGTGTGGAACTTACTTTAAAAAAAGAAAAGAAAATATTTTTAAATACTTTATGAGGTATCTTTGTTTTTCAGAAGAAGAAAAATGAGTTTGGGGGTACATGACTGGCTCGGTCAGTGGAACATGTGACTCTTGATCTTGGGGTTATGAGTTCTAGCCCCATGCTGGGGGTCCAGATTATTGAAATAAGTAAAATTTTGGGGGGGGGGAAAAAGGAAAAAAATGAGTTCTACAAATATGAGTGACTTCTCAAGGTTACACAGCATATTAGGAGGTAGAGTTGGGATTTGAACCCAGGTATCCTGGCTCCAGTCTCTCTGTGCCAAACACTGCTGCCTTTCTGCAGTTTCTCTTTTTAACTACTGCTGCTGTTGTACTTGCGTTAGCCTGCCTTTGACTCTAAATGGTGCTGGGAGGTGAAGGTATTCCCGTATATTCTTATTTGTTTAGTAAAGTAATTTCCATGCCAGCTTGGGGCTCCCAACTCATGACCCTGAGATCAAGAGTTGCCTGCTCCCCTGACTGAGCCAGCTGGGCACTATTTATTCCAAGCATATTTTGTTTGAAGCATGTATGTGTATGTGAAAACAAAGTCATAGCTGACTCAGTTTTGTTTGGGGTGGGACATATGGTTTGGGGGTAATGTTTTATTAATTTTTCTTCATGCTGTTTTGTGACTTAAATTCAGATAGCTGACAATATTTATCATTATTTATGTGCTGTTCTTGGAAGATATGTCAACATTTTAGAAGGAAGCTTAATTCAGAAATACATGTTTTTGGGAGGGAGACGAACCATGAGAGACTGTGGACTCTGGGAGACAAACTGAGGGTTTTAGAGGCAAGCAGGGTGGGGGGAATGGTCTAGCCAGGTAATGGGTATTAAGGAGGGCATGTGTTGTAATGAGCACTGGGTATATATGCAAATAATGAATCACTGAACACTGCATAAAAAGCTAATGATGTACTATATGGTGACTAATATAAACAAAAACAAAAAAACCACAAAAAAACAAAAAACAAAACCGTGTAGAAAAAACAAACAAAAAAGCAACAAAAAAAGAAATACATATTTTTGTAAAGACATACTTTTGGTATTCCGCAACTTTTCTCATGTTCTTTTTACCTTTACCCATCACAATATTTAGTCAGTGTGTGGTGGTGGTGTTGAACGTGTTGGTTCAGAGGTACCACAAGTCCAGACGGTCAGGCTAGCTTCTGGTGTACTGATACTACTATCCCCTGGTACAAGTATTCAACTCTTGGATACTAAGGCTTCCAACTTGTCAGAACCCAGAGTTATGGGGCTTGGAAGGAAAAAGTTTCTGGATTGGTCCAGAAAGTATAAATCAGAGATGCTACTTGCACTGGACCCTTCTTTCCTGGAGAAGCAGCACCATCTGTTGGACATCTGTACAGAATATATAAAGCTACATCTTGTGGGACCCAGAGGTCTCCTGTGTCCCCAGTGGGCCATTTCAGCATTATCTGCAGCCAGCTGTTTTGGGTGATGGAGTATGTGATAAGATGAGTGAATCCCATGGCCGTGGGTCATCACCTCACTGTTACCCTAAAACAAACTCCTTGGTCAGTATTGTGTCATAATAGTGAAAAATTGTACAGCAAGTCCATAAATGGTGACATTGGAAAACAGAGTATATCCTTCTGGATCCAATCAGGAGACTAACCATGTAGTAATTTAAACAAGGGAAATTTAATATATTAAGAAGTTAGTGAGCTTTGACAGAGTAGCCATGAACTGGAAAGAGAACTCTAAGGTATACTCCAGGGCTGAGGGATAGTACCCCCAAGGATGGATACATTTGGAAGGGGCCACACCCCAAGACTGGGGTTCATATCTTGTTGGAATACAGATGGTTGTAGCTGGGTTGCCTGGCTAGAGCTAGTCCATACTCACTAGACAAGCAGGATCAGTCTGGGGTGCAGGCCAGCTGAGGCAGGTGGGAGGCCATGCAGAGGCAGTCAGGTTCCTGTGTAGGTGTGCTGCCTGGGGTGCATTGTGTCTTTGTGGGGAGGGCCGTGGGAACATACCTCTAGGGTTCAGGTGAGCCAGCGGTGATGGGCAGGCATGCAGGCATCTGGGAAGCACCGCTGGAACTGGGTGCTGGAGCAGCAGCCCCCTTAACCAGGCACGCACACACTTTTGTCTGTTGCTGGGGCCAGGGCGTCTCCAGACCCCTGTGTGGAACAAGGTTGGGCTCACTAGCCAGCCAGCCGTGCAGTAACCCTTCGATGTGCTGAGACATGGGGCTGAGGAGAGGGTGCAGTCACTGAGGCTGGGACACAAGCCCAGGCTCCCTGGGGCTCCTCCCAGCTGTGTTGTTGCACCCTGAGTCCTGTGCTGGAGCATGCACAAATGCCAAACACCAGAGAAGCTCTGCCCTGCAGGCACCTGGCACCGGAGAATCCAGATCATCTTGGTGGAAGTTCATGTCACTGAGCACAGTCCTCCCTCCCATCCTTGCGGCCATGTCTGTTCATGAGTGTATTTGGGGAAGTGTTGGGGAAAGAAGCTCAGAGGCAGACGTGCGCAGGGCATTTGAGAGCTGCTTTGGCAGTGGCTGTCATTGCTGAGCATTCAGAGGACATAGATTGCCTCACGCTCCGTGCCCATCCTTAGACCCCTTCTCTAAAACCCTCTGCCTCTAGTTATCCCTCCTTGTTCTTTCCAGGTTCCTAGGCCGACCAGCCAGACACCAGCTTCTGCCATACACTGGCATAGATCTGCGTCTCTGGCCATTTCTTCTCCCTGGCAAAGCGCCCAGGCAAGCACACTTCTCCGACTTGTGCTCCCTGCTTGGATTTTCCCTCCTGCTGGGCCTCCAGGACCCTGTCTGAGAACAGTGGTAGGTCCAGCCGTCCGCTGCTGGCCGGGGCGGGTGTCCTCATGCAGAGCCGTCCGTGTAGGGACTCCGCATTCTCTCCTTTGTTGCTTGTCGTAGGTGTCGGTCTTTCACTGGTCATCCCGGCCCTTGATTGTGAGGCATGTGTGCACGTTCGTGGTCCTCTTGCTCATGTTCTCCCAAGGGACAGCCTGGGAGCCTCCTGTCTGTGGCCATTGCTTGAAAACCACTGCAGAGTCTTTTACTTGCTCATTCCACGGACGCTGCCTGTCCTAGGAGTGATGTTATGGAAGGTGTTAGAAGGAGGAATGTGCTCAGGACAAAGTCTGTGGTCAGTTTCTTGGGAGAGGGAGAGGGAGGGGAGCGCGTGTGGTCCAGAAGTGCTGTGCACACAGGAGGTGGCCGGCCTGACTGGGAGAGACTGGGGGAGAGTGGGAGAGAGTGGGAGCGGGGTGAGTCAGCCTTTAAAGAGAAAATGTGTGCACTGCATTAGCAGTGGAGAGGCGTGTTCCCGGTGGCCAGCAGGCAGACCTGTTGGGGTGTTGTGCACACAGGTGTGGGGTTCACACTGTCCGGGTGTGCATCCTACCCTGTGGTGTCAATGGGCCTCCCCAATGGCTCTGCTCCTCAGGTGCCACCGCTTTAAAATGAGACAGTAGTGGGGCACCTGGGTGGCTCAGTTAAGCATCTGCCTTCGGCTCAGGTCACGGTCCCAGGGTCCTGGGATTGAGACCCGCATCGGGCTCCCTGCTCAGTGAGAAGTCTCCTTCTCCTTCTCTCTGCCTGCCATTCCCCCCGCTTGTGTGCTTTCTGTCTCTGTCAAATAAATAAATCAAATCTTTAACAACAACAAAAAAGAGACAATAGTGCCTGCCTTTTGGGTCATCTAAGAGTTATTGGAGGAAATACATGTATGGCATTTATTTGGCATAATGCCCGGCACTTGGTGCTTAGCTTTGTATTCTCATGTGAGTCATTTCTTGTTCTTGGGGCTGCTGTGTAGTAACGTGCACATCTTTTTATATTAATACTATCTCCTTCATGATGTTGAAACAGTCCACTCCCGTGCCGTTTTCTCAAGAGCCAGAACATGTATGTGGGCTTTGGGTCCATCTCAGCAAATTGTAGGTCTTCCATAAATATGGACTGAGCTGTACAGAAGTAGGGATGTAGGAAAAATGGAGTATTTTCTAACCATGAGGTGTGTTTCTATCAATTTCTTTTTTTTTTTCTAATAAAATATTTTATTTACTTATTTCACAGAGCATGAGCAGGGGGAGCAGCAGAGGGAGAGGGAGAGGCAGGCTCCCAGGGAGCCTGATGTGGGACTTGATCCCGGGACCCTGGGCCCATGACCTAAGCTGAAGGCAGATGCCCAGCTGAGCCACCTGGGCACCCCTATCAATTTATTTCTGATAATGTTTTGTTTGCATTTAACGTTTCTTTGCGCTCACCTTCGGTGAGAACAGATAGCTCTAACGGGCTACTTACTCAGAGTCCCTTTTGCACCGCTGCAGTTGATGTCCCGTGGGTCTGGCCCGGAGCTTCCAAGCGTGGATCTGAGTAGATGCTCAGCCCTGGGAATCCCATAGCCCTTGACTAGTAGCCTCTAGAAGAGCCAGCTTCTCCAAGGGGATGCTTCCAGACCTTTCAGCTTGTGAGCACTTAGTCTCTTCTCGCTGGATGTTAGTTAACATCTCTGAAAACGTAGAGCAGATATTTTAAAAAATAAAATATATCTTAACCCGAAAAAAGTGAGTAATTTAAGAAATGTATCTTGAGATAGTAAGAATATAGTACATATGTGCAGTGCTTTTTGAGCTGTCTTGTCCACAGCGATTTTAGAAAATTCTGTCTGAGCCTTAAGTCAGATGATACTTGTTTGCCTGGAGCAGAAATAGCGGCGTCTCCCGCGGGGAGCCACCCTGTGTGATCCCCTGTTTGGACACAGGTTGTTCTTCATGAGTCCTGTTCTTCATGAGTCCCCTTCATGCTGGCCTCCACTGCATGGCTGCTCCCTGTGTGCCGGCCTGGGGCCCAGAGCTCTTGCTGCCGCCTCAGGGTCGGCAGATGAGGGGTGTTCCAGCACGAGAGAGCTGAGGTGAGGGGAGGGCGAGTAATGCCGGCATGGACGCGCCAGTGAGGGAGGCTGGGCCTTTGGGTCCGGAGCAGGTATTCTTAATTACTCCAGTAGTTTGCTTTTTCTTTAACTTTTTGCTCTTTACTTGGAAAAATAGACTTTATTGAGGTATAATTCACATGCAATAGGATGCACCCATTTGAAACATACAGTTCTAGGAGGATTGACAAATGTCTGCCACCCCAGTTAAGACTTAGGAAGTGTTGGGGCGCCTGAGTGGCTCAGTGGATTAAAGCCTCTGCCTTCAGCTCAGGTCACGATCCCAGGGTCCTGGGATAGAGCCCTCATCAGGCTCTCTGCTCAGTGGAGAGCCTGCTTCCCTTCCTCTCTCTCCACCTGCCGCTACTTGTGATCTCTGCTTGTCAATAAAGTCAGTCTTTAAAAAAAAAAAGACTTAGGAAGTGTCCATCACCCCGCATAGTTCCATGTGCTCCTTTGCCAGTCCCTCCTTTCCTCTGGCCCCAGGCAACCATTGATAGGATTTGATTAAAATCTACCATCTTGCTAGCTGTTTTCTGTTCATCATTTATTTCTTGTTTTCTTTTCCCTCTTTTTCTGCCTTTTCTGGGTTTAATTTAACATGTTATGATTCTGTTTTATCTCTTCTGTTGATGTATTCATACCACTTAAAATATTTTTATACTTGTTGCCTTTGGGTTTACAGTGTACATTTTATTTTATTATTATTATTTTTTAATAAAGATTTTTATTTATTTATTTGACAGAGAGAGATCACAAGTAGGCAGAGAGAAAGGCAGAGAGAGAGAGGAAGGGAAGCAGGCCCCTTGCTGAGCAGTCAGCCTGATGTGGGACTCGATCCCAGGGCCCTGAGATCATGACCTGAGCTAAAGGCAGAGGCTTAACCCACTGAGCCACCCAGGCGCCCCTACAGTGTACATTTATTTATTTATTTTTAAAAAAATTTTTAAAAAGATTTTATTTATTTATTTATTTGAGAGAATGAGTGAGACAGAGCATGAGAGAAGAAGGTCAGAGGGAGAAGCAGACTCCCCAAGGGGCCGGGAGCCCGATGCGGGACTCGATCCTGAAAGTCCGGGATCATGACCTGAGCCGAAGGCAGTCGCTCAACCAACTGAGCTACCCAGGCGCCCTACAGTGTACATTTAAAAAACATTTTCTGTTTATTTATTTTGAGAAAGAGAACAGGAACTTCTTTTATTTCCTAAGCACCATGCTTCTTCTTCTTTTTTTTTTTTTAAAGACTTTATTTATTTATTTGACAGAGAGAGATCACAAGTAGGCAGACAGACAGGCAGAGAGAGTGGGGGAAGCAGGCTCCCTGCTGAGCAGAGAGCCCAATGCAGGGCTCTATCCCAGGACCTGGGATCATGACCTGAGCCGAAGGCAGAGGCTTTAACCCACTGAGCCACCCAGGCGCCCCGTAAGCTCCATGCTTCTTAGGTGGCACTAGCTTCCCCATCAAGGAGTCACACAAAACAGAGCAGATTTGCAACTTGCACTGGGTTACGGATCACGATTACTTCCGGAGGGTCTTCACAGTTAAGTTGGGCATACATTTCAGAAGGCAGCTTCTGGGCTTTCTTCTCTCTCTCACATATACACACTCACACAGACTTTCACACAGTGGGAACATTGTTCAGTTGATGGGATTGGCTGGCTCACGTCAGGTACTGTACCATGAGGAACGTGACCACACAGGTGAGCAGCAACCCACCCATCAGAAAGTACTTGCTATAACAAGCTCAGCATGTTGGCAGTATCAAAGATCTTCTTTTAACCCCCCTCAAGGTCAGTCTCTGGGCCCTGAGTCCTTCCCGAGTATTGCACCCAGCTCCAGTGAGGTCTTCTAAGCTGTAGTGAATTTTCTGGAGGGAGGAGTTGAACTGCCACAAGTCATCCATTAGGATCCGTTAGTGGTGGAAGTCTGATACAGAAGCTCCTCTTGCCATCCCTGCTGCTCCCTTGTGTATCACTGGTGCTGGAAGTTTCCGCATAGGCTACAGGTGCTGAACATGATACTTTCAGTGGTCCACATGAACTTTGGCATTCTGTCTTTTGTCAGAGGGCTCCTTGCTAAACAGAATCTCCAGACGTTCTAGATGGCTGAATATCTGGTCTCTTTGCTTGGATTTTGTTCTCTACTAAGTGCAGAGACTATTTGCCATCTCAAGTCGTCCTTGTGAGACTAGGTCTTACGGACCCGCTAGTGCATTTGCTGGTACAGCATCTCCTTGTTGTAGCCTTGCCAGGTCCAGCCCTGGCTTTACAGTGTATATTTTATTTGTTTGTTATTAAAAATTTGCTTTATTTTTCTTCTGAATCAAGTATTAACCCCCAAGTTTACAGTTTTGTTTTTTATTTTATTTTATTTATTTGTGATGAAGATCACAAGTAGGCAGAGAGGCAGGCAGAGAGAGACAGAGAAGCAGGCTCCCCGCTGAGCAGAGAGCCCCATGCAGGACTCGATCCCAGGACTCTGGGATCATGATCTGAGCAGAAGGCAGAGGCTTTAACCCACTGAGCCACCCAGGCGCCCCAGTTTGGTTTTTTTTTTTTTTTAATGCCTTCCAAACAGTAGCACAGTGACTATCACCTTTTTGATAGCCAAGTAATAAATCAAGTTCCTCCCAGTGGTTATGTCCACATCTAGATTGTTTGGGTGGTCAGGAACTCTTACTTGTTGGCTTTAGCTTTTAGTTCTTGGTTATATCTCCAATTATAAAAGAAATGAAAAGCTCCTGCTGCCCCCACAAAGAAATTAACAGCAAACAGACTCCAGGTTTTTGGAGCAATTACCAGTGAGTATCCTGGCCACATAAATCCTGTAGCCATCAGCGTGATAGACTGAGCTGCACTGAGTTTCTGTGCAGGTCTGGCCATGTCAGCCAGTCCAGTGCATGCTGGAGCCCAGAACAAGACTTTGGGACCCTCCATGTAGTACAACAGCCTCAATTTCTCTGCCAGCAAGAGCTTCACTTTCTCAAGGATTGGGTGGTAGGTGGCCTGAAGGCCCCCGGTGCCAGTGGCTGACATCTCTGTGGAAATGGTCGTGGGCAGCCACAGGGCGGGGGGGTGGGGTGGGGATGACAGTGGCTGTTTGCTCCCTGCTGCATGACAACGAAGGGCATGTGTCACTTTCTCTTGCCTCACATCTTCCTTGGCCTTACACTGCACATTTTAGATTCACCCACGGTTTCCCTTCAGATGCTGCACAGACACTGCACTTGTTTTACACACTGAGGGTTTGTGGAAGCCTGTGTTGTTGAGCAGGGTTTTTTATTGGTGCAGTTCTTCCAACAGCATTGACTCCCTTTGTGTCTCTGGCTCACAGGTGGGTAATTCTCAGTATTTCAGACTTTCTCATTATTATTACATTTGTTACGGTGATGTGTGATCAGTGATCTTTGATGTTACTGTTGTAATTTTTGGGGGTGCCACAAACTGTGCCCATTAGGATGGGAAGCTTCTTTTTTAAGATGCTGAACTTAATTGGGGTGCCTGGGTGGCTCAGTGGGTTAAAGCCCCTGCCTTCGGCTTGGGTCATGATCCAGGGGTCCTGGGATCAAGCCCCGCATCAGGCTCTCTGCTCAGCGGGGAGCCTACTTCCCTCTCTATCTGCCTGCCTCTGCCTACTTGTGATCTCTGTCTGTCAAATAAATAAAATCTTAAAAAAAAAAAAAAGATGTTGAACTTAATTGATAAATGTTGTGTGTGTTCTGACTGCTTTGTGGACTGTCAGTCCACCCCCCTCTTCTCCCTTGGGCCTCCCTATTCCCTGAGAAACAACAATATGGAAATTAGGCCAGTTAATGACCCTGTAATGGCCTCTAAGTGCTCAAGTGAAAGGAAGAGTCACACATAACTCACTTGAAATGAAAAGCTAGACATGATTAAGTTAGTGAGGAAGGGATGTCTGAAGCCTAGATAGGCGGAAAGGTAGGCCTCTTGTGCCAGACAGCCATGTTGCAAATGCCAACGAAAAGTTCTTGAAGGAAGTTAAGAGCACTACTCCAGGGACCACATGAATGATAAGAAAGCCAAACGGCCTCATCGCTGATAGGGAGAAAATTTGGGTGGTCTGATAGGAGATCAGACCCGCCCCAGTATTCCCTTAAGCCAAAGTCTAATCCAGAGCAAGGCCCTGACTCTCAAGTCCAGGAAGGCTGAGGGAGGTGAGGAAGCCGCAGAAGAAAAGTCTGCAGCTAGCAGAGTGGGTTCGTGAGGTTTAAGAAGACACAGAGGGGCCGGGGGGAGCAGCATGTGCTGATGGAGAAGCTGCGGTGGGATCTGCCAGAGATCATCTTGGATCGCCCATGGAGGTGACTCCTAAACAGCGGATTCTTCACATGTAGACACAACAGCCTTATCTGGGGAGAAGATGCCATCTCGGACTGTCTTCGCCGGAGGACAGGTCAGCGCCTGGCTTCAGAGGTTCAGGGGACAGGCTGGCTCCCTGTTAGGGGCTAATGCAGCTGGTGACTTTCCGCTGAAGCTGGTGCTCCTTTACTATTCTGGAAATTCTTAGGACCCTTAAGAATTGTGTTCTCTCTCCTGTGCCCGTGCTCTACCCATGGAACAACACAGCCTGGATGGCAGCATATCTGTTCACAGCGAAGTTTACGAAATGTCTCAAGCCCACTGTTAAGACCTACTGCTCAGAAAAAAAGGTTCCTTTCAAAATATGACTGCTCATTGACATTTTACCTGGTCACCCAAGAGCTCTGGTGACATACGGGGAGATGAGTGCCGTTTCCCTGCCTGTGAACACAGCTTCCATTCTGCAGTCCACAGAGCAAGGAGTAATTTTGACTTTGAAGTCTTATCATTTAGGAGACACGTTTCGCAAGGCTGTAGATGCCATGGATGGTGATTCCTCCACTCGATCTGGGTGGGATACATTGAGAATCTTCTGGAAAGGATTCACCATGCCAGACGCCGTTAAGAAAATGTTCCCATGGCTCAATGTCAATAGTAACAGGAATCTGGAAGAAGTGGGCTCCCGCCCTGGTGAGGACATTGAGGGCTTCAAGACTGAGTGGAGGAAGTCACTGTGCAGATGTGGTGGAAACAGCCAGAGAACCAGAAGTAGAGCCTGGAGAGGCGAGCGACCTGCTGCCCTCACAGGATAACACTTGCACGGGTGAGGACGTGCTTCCGTGAAGGATCGAGGAAGGTGATTTCTTGAGCTGGAGTCTGCTCCTGGTGACGATGCTGAGGAGATGGTTGAAATCTGACAAGGACTTAGAACATTGCATGACCTTAGTTGATAAGGTGGCAGGGCTTGAGAGGACTGGTTCCATTGTGGAGAGGAATTCTACTGTGGGTGAAATGCTACCAGACAACCTCGCTTGCTGCAGAGAAATCATTTGGGAAAGGAAGAGTCCATCAGTGTAACAAATTTATTCTCTTGTTTTAAGAAACTGCCGTAGACACCCCAGCCTTCAGCAACCCCACTGTAAGACCCTCCAGCAGCAAAAGATTACACCTTGCTGAAAGCTCAGATGATGGTTAGCATTTTTTAATAGATATAGTATTTATATTTATGCTAATTTTAAAATGAAGCATTTTAAAATTAAGATATTACATAATTTTTTTTTTTAGACATAACACTGTTGCACACTTAGTGTGCTATGGTATCGTATACTGGGAAACCAAATACTTCATTTGACTGGCGTTACTGGTAGTGGTCTGGAGCTGAACCCCCACAGTCTCTCTAAAGTATGCCTGCAGAAATGCCTTACACAGTATATTCCCAGTTCTTTGTGCTATTGATGTTATTCATTTTGCTTTTACATATGCTGTAAATACACAATACATTGCTAATTTTGCTCTTAGAAGTCATCTTTTAGTGCAATTCTTTAAAAAAAAAGAAAAGATTGATTTCTTTTTACTTGTATTACATTTTTAGGGCTCTTCATTTCTTTTTGTAGATCCAAGTTTCCATCTTACTCAAATTCTCACTGCCTAAAATACCTTCTGTAACGTTTCTTGTATGTCTCCTGGCAATGAATTTCTTCAGTATTTATTTCTGAGAAAGTTTTTCCTCATTATTTTTAGAAAGATATCTTTGCTGGGTATAGGATTTTGACTTAACAGGTGGTGGTTGTTTTTCCTTTGTAGTACTTAAAAAAATCACTCCACTGCCTTCTGGTTTTCATGGGTTTGTTGTTTGTTTTGGGTTTTTTGTTTTTGTTTTTTCACAAGAAGCCTGGTGTAATTCTTGTTTTTGTTCTTCTCTATGTAGTTTCTCCTTTATCTCTGACTGCCTTCAGGATTTTCTCTTTTTGTTTTTAGTGGCTGGGGGTGATAATCATGAAGCAGATTTGCTTTGTTTTTGTTATTTATCCTAATTAATATTCTCTGTGCTGCTTGGATCTGTGGGTTGGTGTCTGATTCATTTGGGAAAGTTCTCAACCATTGTTCTTCTGCTCTTTTCACTTCCTCATAGGATTCCAATTATATATATGTGAGAATGTTTCATACTGTTTCGCACTTCTTGGTTGTTTCCAGCCCCTTTTCTTTTTGTTTCTTCAGGTGACTTGACCTGTCTTCAGGTTCACTGGTTCTGTAGAGTTCATTTCTCTGCCAAAGTTACCCCCCTGATCCAGCACGTTGTCCATCTTTTCTGTTAATAGTCTTTAAGGTATTTAAATTGCCTGTTAGATAGTTCCAACCTGCTTCATATCTGAGTCTTGTTTTGAGATTGCTCTGTCTCTTTGGAGTGGTTTGTTTTTTGCCTTTTGTGTCATTATTACAAAATTGCAGTTATTCTTCAAAGCCAGACATATTGTATAGGGTGGTAGAAACTGAAATAAATCACTTTAAAAAAAAAGATTTTATTTATTTTATAGAGACAGAAGGAACACAAGCAGGGGGAGTGGGAGAGGGAGAAGCAGGCTTCCCACCAACTGGGGAACCTGACGTGGGGCTTGATCCCAGGACCCCGGGATCATGACCTGAGCTGAAGGCAGGCGCTTAACGACTGAGCCACCCAGGCACCCCTGTAATAAATCACTTTTAAACCCAGAAATGGACAGTTTTCTTTCTACTAGGCCCTTAGGGTTGTAGTTTACGTTACTCTTATTAAGAGTCGGCCTAGCTTTTAGGATTTGTTGTTGCTATGGTTATTGTCGGTGCACCATAACCTTCAAATTTCTATAGCTATGTCTAGTGTGAGGGTGACTTACTAGAACTCTGTAATTCTTTTTTTTTTTTTTTCTTAAGATTTTATTTATTTGAGAGAGAGAGAGAGAGAGAGAGAGCACACAGGCAGAGGGAGAAGCAGACTCCCCAGTGAGCAGGGATCCCGACACAGGGCTGGATCCCAGGGTCCCCAGATCATGACCTTAGCCAAAGGTAGACGCCTAACCAACTGAGCCACCCAGATATCCCTGTAATTCTGTTTTAAGTCTTCCCTATTTGTGTTGCTTCATAGAGTGTATATTTGCATACCCGTATTTCTCTCAGGTCCCTCCTGGTACTAGTCTTCCAATAACTTTCATTTGAAGCATTTTTATTTGGACATGTATGGCAGCCCTGAGTTTTGGGGTAGGGCCTGCTCAATTCTCCTGTCACTTCCTTGGCTGAAGTTGTGGGCTTGTTGTGTGATCCTGTCTTTTCTCCTGGAATTGGAGTTGTTGACATTGTCGACTGTTCATCAGAGCCCTTCCCTGTATAGATGAAGGCTTTTGTTCCTTATTGGAGATGGAGGGGGAAGGACCTGGCTGGGGTTTCTTGCCCCTCCCACATGGCTCCTGCTCCCCACCCTAATTCTGTACTATGGTCCTTGAGTTTTAGAGCTCTTTTGAGATCCTTTCAGTAATCACCACTGGGTTTCCTAGAGAGGTTGCAGAGGAATTTCTGTAATCCTAGGAATTATCCTGACAGCTTGCACTCAGTCTTCACAGTATGCCATCTGTTCTCAACAGACTCACCTGCCAGAGTCGCGCTGCGTCTGCCTCAGGTAAGTGTGTTCAGTCAGTGTAGGCATTTCGTTTTTGTATCAGTTTGCTCTGTGACCTCAGTTCCCTGAACCTTCAGAAAAAGTCATGGACTTGAAATTAGTTGGTTTTCATTTTAAGTGTGGGAGCAGTGTTCCACTCCCACCCCCAGCACTCTCCATTCTGGGGCAGAAGTCAGAAGCAACCATGTCTTGAGGAACAAAGTTTTATTAAGTTTAATGAAGTCTAGTTTATCAGTTTTTTCTTTTATTGTTAGTGCTTTTTAGGATCCTAAGACATCTCTGTCCACCCCAAGGCTGAAATATTTTGTCTACTTTAAGTAGAAATCTTTGGTCTACTCCAAGGTTGGGAATATTTTTTTTCTTTATTTTCTTATTAAAGTCTTACAATTTTAGCTTTTTTTAAAAAAAAGATTCTATTTTTAAGTGATCTCTACTACCAACATGGGGCTCAAACTAAAATCCCAAGATCAAGAGTCACATGCTCTACCAGCTGAATCAGCCAGCATCTCTGAAATTTTTCCTTTTATGTAAAGGTCTGTTATTCATTTCATATTAATTTTTACAGTAGAGTTAGGTAAGGTTTGGGCTGTTGTCTTCCTCGTATGGATTTCCAGTTGTATCATTTCTTGAGAAGTCTTTTCTTTTCCAACTGAATTACCTTGTTCTTTTGTCAAACATTTCTTTTTTCAAAACTTTTTAATTGTTAAATATATAAAAGTGCATAAAATTGAATGTGTAGCTTTACAAATTACTTGAATTTGACCTCGAGTATAAGCATCATTCCGATGAAGAAATAGAACATTTTGGGGACTCTGAAAGCCCACTAAAGGTTGTATTTTAGTTACAATTCCCTTTCTTTCCCTTGGCAGGTAGCCACTAAGTATACATTTCTTAATGTATATTAAGAATGGAGAGAGCTGGGGGTGGGAGTGGAACACTGCTCTCACACTTAAAATGAAAACCAAGTTTTGTTTGTTTTTGAATGATATGTAAGTGAAGGTATACTACATACAGTCTTTGGTATATGGCTTTTTTCATGCAGTAATATTTTTAAGATTTGTTTTGAATTGTGTGACAGTTTGACTACTTTAATTGCTGAGTAGCGTTCCATTATATGAATAGACTTCAGTGTACTTATCCATTCTACAGTTGATGGGTATCTGGGCTATTTCCAGTTGAGAGCTGGTATGAATAATCTTGTACATGTATCTTGGTGCATATAAAACTTAATATCAGGAAGAATATGTGTTTAGAAGAGAAACTACTTGGTCATCATATATAAGTGTTTTGAGGGCCCCTGGGTGGCTCAGCAAGTTAAGCGTCTGACTTTGGTTCAGGTCATGATCCCAGGGTCCTGGAATGGAGCACTGCATCAGGCTCCCTGCTCAGTGGGGAGTCTGCTTCTCCCTCTCAGTGTGCAATCTCTTGCTCATTCTCTTTCTCACTCAAATAAAAAAATTAAAAAATCTTTAAAAGATATGTATGTATGTGTTTTCAGTCTTACTATAGTGCACATTCCACAGCATGGTTGTTCCCATTTCTACCCACCAGCAGTGCCTGAGTGTTGCCATTGTTCCATATTCTTGCCTAAATTTTCACAATTTCTTGTTTTAGCTACTCTGCTTATTATTTTACTGTGATTAAATTTACACTCTTTGATTTCATGTGAACTTATCTTTTCATATGTTAATTGACTGTTCGGCTGTCCTTTAGTGAAAATCCTGTTCAAGTCTTTTTCTCATTTATTTTCTCTTGAGTTTTGTATCTTTTCCTAATTTTTCTTGCTTTCTCACTTTCTTTTTTCAAATATTTATCAGAGAGCTTTTAAGATTTTATTAATTTGTCAGAGAGAGAGAGCACAAGTGAGCATGTGCGCAGATGGGGAGCAGCAGGCAGGGGCAGAGGGAGAAGCAGGCTCCCCACTGAGTGTGGAGACTGGTGTGGATCTCAGTCCCAGGACCGTGGGATCATGACCTGATCTGAAGTCAGATGTTTAACTGACTGAGCTGCCTTGGTGCCCCCACCATGCCTAGGTTTGAATCCTTGCTCTGATGCTCACTAGCGTGGGCAAGTTTCTTAGCACCTTAATTTTCTCTTCAGTGAGGTGAGGATGGTAATGTACAAACAACAGAGGGCTGTTGGGATGGTTAGGAGCTGCTGTACATACTTAGGAAATCAGCATATTGCCTCTGTACTGCAAATTTTTGTTTAAGTTTTTTTTTTAAAAATTTTTTTTCAAGATTTTATTTATGTATTTGAGAGAGAGACAGTGGGTGAGCATGAGAGGGGAGAGGGTCAGAGGGAGAAGCAGACTCCTGTGGAGCTGGGAGCCCGACACGGGACACGATCCTGGGACTCCGGGATCATGACCTGAGCTGAAGGCAACTGCTTAAACAACTGAGCCACCCAGGTGCCCCTAAGTTGGTATTTTAAAAAAAACTTTATGCTTTATAGAAGTTTTAAATTTCTGTGTTAGAAGACTTTGGGGTTTAAAACAATTAAACATTGGTATGTAGAGCTATTGCCAGCTGTAGTCAAATTCGGATTTTCTAGCTGTTCTTTTTCCTATCTGTAAATTTTTCCTTGTGGTTTCATTTTCCTTCTGCTGCCCAGGGTTGGATATTTTATTCTTTATTAGCACTCATAGAAGATGGGAAAAGGGAGAAGTAGTGATACTCCAGCCCAGTACTGCTCAACAGAAATGAATAGTAAGCCACATATGTAATTGTAAAATTTTTAGTGGTCATATTGTAAAAATAAAAAGAAATACACATAATCAGTTTTACCTAGTGTCTTTTACTTAGCCTTAAGTAGCCTGCCACAATATTATGTCAGCATGGAATAGTGTAAGAATTATTACTGAAATATCTACATTGCTTTTTTCATAGAAAGTCTTTGAAGTCTGGTGTGTATTTTATGGTTGGCACCTCTCAGCTTGGACTTGCTGTATTTCAGGTGCGCAATAGCTGCATTTGGACAGTGGCTCCCACACTGGGTGTGCAGCTCTGGCTTCTGTTGGTTTGGGGATTAACTTACAGCCGTCTAAAATTGCATTTGAATTCGCTCTTTAAAAAAAAAACTTTTTTGGGGGCACCTGGGTGGCTCAGTCAGTTGGGCATCTGCCTTCAGTTTTGGTCATGATCCCGGGGTCCTGGGATTGAGCCCTGCATCCGGGATTCCTGCTTAGTGGGGAGCCTGCTTCTCCCTCTGCCCCTCACCCAGCTTGTGCTCGGTCTCTCTCCCCCTCTCTCTCTCAAATAAATAAATAAGTAAATAAAATCTTTAAAAAAATTTTTTTTAGTGAGGTATGATGACATACAACATTATATTAGTTTCAGGTGTACAATATTATGATGATTCAGTATTTGTATGTATTGCAAAATGATCATTGCACTCAGTAACTCTAGTCTCTTATCCTACATAGTTAACAATTTTTTGGAGCAGTTTTAGGTTCACAGGAATATTGAGCAGTAAGTACAGGGACTTCCCATGTACCCCTCTCCCGTCCTCACAGATGCACATGCTCCCACACTATCAGCATCCCCCACCAGAATGGGGCATTTGTTATAGCTGGTGAACCCGCACTGACACATCGTCATCACCCAGAGTCTGTAGTTCCCGCTGGGGGTCACTCTGGGTATTGTACGTTTTATGGGTTTATCATTACACAGATGTGTGCCGACAGGTATCCATTACTAGGGTGTGATACAGAGTAGTTTCACTCCCCTAAAAATCTCTGTACTCCACCCCCACCCCCACCCCGGTAACAGTGGATCTTTTTGCTGTCTCTGTAGTTTCTTCTTTTCTGGAATGTCCTGTAGACGCAATCTATAGTATGTAGCCTTTTCAGATTGGCTTCTTCCTCTTAATCATGTGCATTTGAAGTTCCTCCATGTCCTTCCCTGACTTGATAACTCTTTCTTTTTAGTACTGAATAATACTCCATTGTCCGGATAGATCATAGTTTAGCCATTCACTTTCTGAAGGACATTTTGGTTCCAGGTTTCGGAAATTTTGAATAAAGGTGCTAAAAACATTGATGTGCAAGTTTTTGTGTGGATCAAAGTTTTCAGCTCCTCTGGGTAAATACCAAAGAGCATGATTGCTAGAGCATACGGTTAGAGTATGTTTAGTTTTGTAAGAAACTGACAAACTCTCTTCCAAAGTGGCTGTGCTGTTCTGCCTTCCCACGAGCCGTGGGTGAGAATGTCTGTGGCTTTACGTCCTCCCCAGCATGTCCCGGACTTCGGCCATTCTGATAGGTGTGATGTGATATTCTCTTTTTGTTAGTGTTGTTAGTTTCTGTTTCGGGGTTTTTTAGCTTACTACGTAGCTCTCATTTGTGGCTTGCACTTTCTCAGATAGACGGGTGGACACCTCTGAAGGAGCTGGAAAGGAAAGAAAGGAGGCTGTTCATAGGTAGACGTGGAAGTGTGATCCTGAGGAGGGTGCTTTTTGTTTCTTCAGCCTAGTAGTAACAGTGTGCTTGTATCCTCACGGAAATGATGCAGGAAAGAAGGAAAGATTGATGATCCGAAGAATGGAGGGGAGACTCCATAGAGCAAAGTCCTCAAGCAGATGGCGGGGCTGGTGCCTGAGCAGAGGCTTCACCTAGGCGAGGAGGCGTGTGATGGGTAAGCATGCGGAAGGGCACAGTGTCAGGTGCGTGGTGTGGGGCCTGTGGACACACACTGCCTGTGGGTCTTCAAACACAGTGTTAGGCCTTCGTGCCCCCAGCAGCAGGAAGTGTGCCTTCCCACCTTCCTTCGTTCTGCAGCATCAAGTGTTGTCATCGTCTTTAAATGTTTGTAAAGTTTTAGTGAGAGGCCTCTGGTCTTCCCCTTGTTGGGAGCCCCACAGAGACTGGAGCTTTGACAGGCACCTGCTCGTCTGGCCATGGTGCCCTGTTGATGCACACATGCTCAGTACGTCCCGCCTCCTGCTGCCACCCGCCTTCGCAGGTCGTTTCCGTGGAAGTTCTCCTTTCCTTCCCCTCAGCCTGATCTCCAAGTCGGCTCCTGTTCCTCTCCAGCTCCTGCCAGGACGCACCCCCCCCCCGCCCCGTTCTTTTAAACTCTTAGCCTTTTGTGGAAGTTTCTGTGTCTCCTTATTCAGACTCCTCTCCTGGCCTTGTGAATTTCTTGGACCATAAATATTTTAGTAACAATCCTGGAGACCAATTCAGTGTTATTGAAGTCTGTATTTTTGGGAAGTTGAGGATTCTGTAAGAAGCAAGTACTTTCTGTTGCTGTTATTTTAGACTAGTTTCTGGTTTGGCTCTCCTGGGACCAAGTACCTCCCTGTAGCCAGGTGAGTGGTGGTGATCGTGATGGGAGTGGGGTGAACGGTGGGGGCTACCCCTGGCCTGACTACCTGGTTAGCAAGGCCATATTGATGATAGGCTTGCCAAGTGTGTGAGTTGCTGGTTACCTTTGGAGTCACCTCACGTTTTCAAATGTTGCCTCTCCCACTTAGGGTTTCTGATTCAAAACCTTTCGCAGCTCCTGTTCTATTTATGTGGTTTTTTTCTTCTGCCCTGGTGATTCGTGGGTATTGCTGTAAAGACCATTAGCACCCTATACTAAATGACTGGTTACTGGGACTTTCAGATTTTAAAGGGGGTGCAGACATAGCCAGAGAAGTCAGTAGTATTTTGATATCAACTTGTCATTTGAACCCAGTAGATTATTTGTATTTTAAAGATCAGTAAAGAGGAATGTAAGAAATACATATTTTCAAAGCTGTAAGTCTTTTTTTTAACTGTGTGATTTGTTGCTATTAATAAATTCAAGTTCTTTTTCTCTTTTGCCATATGGAGCTTAAATGCAGAAACCTGAAGTATTTTGTAAATATTTGAACGTGTGAATTGCTGTGCTGCTGGCTGATGGAGCAGTGATGTTACACCAGCCCTGATCCTGGCTGGCTCTGAGGCTGGCTCAGATTTGTCTTTTCTTCAGATAAGTTGGGTCAAAACAAACAATTACATTGTTGACTAGACCTGGAACATGACTTCATCTGTATAGAAAAACCATCTTAATAGCAGGTGCATGCTTAAGACCATTTTATGTAACTCCAGCTCTGGCAGATAGCCAATACGACTGCCTTCCTTAATGCCCAGAGCCACTGGTCATCCACAGGGAGGCCAGTTTAGGAGTTTAACTTGCAGTCATAGAAAAAATGGTTGGGGTGCCTGGGTGGCTCAGTCCGACTCTTGCTTGATTTCATCTCAGGTCATGATCTTGGGGTTGTGAGACTGAGCCCCTTGCCAGGCTCCATGCTCAGCTGGGAGTCTGCTGGAGGTTCTTGCTCTCCTTTTCCCTGTCTCGCTTTCCCTCTCTCCCCTGCTCACACGTGTGCGCTGGCTTACTCTCTCTCTCTCTCAAAAAAGCAAATAAATACATCTCTTTAAAAAAAACTAGTTGCAGATTTTTAGGCTTTCTCTGTTTTTTAAAAAATATATAAACTGAAAGTAAATCCTAAAGAAATCTCAATTCTACATTAGCTATAAAAAGGATACAATAATAATGTAATAATATGGGATCATATATAATTAGTGTTTATTGAGTTTTTAGGAAACACCTTTGAAGTCTATGAATTGCTAAATATTTACTCTGTGATTATATAAATTACATGTTACAAATACTTAAGGTAATTTTACATATAACTTAGGATTCTGTTACCAATTTTTTGGTAACCAATTGGAAGAGAGCTTAAGTATTAATGTTAATAATTATACCCCAAGCAGTACCACTTGCTTAAAGAACTTGGACCTGCTTTGGGAAAGCTGAGTTCAGTAAGGAAGCAGAAAAAATCGTAGATATTTTAGTGACCACACCTGCACTCATCCCTGGACTTCAGCACAGGTAGGTAGCTGATAAAAGATCGTGTGCAAAATAAGGAAGGAGAGTTGTGGCTGATTTAGGGAACACAGAATGTGAAATTACTGATTTGAACTAGTCATTTCCTTCACTGCACATTTGTTGGATGCTTACTGTATGCTGGGTGCTTTGTGGGACTGAAAAACTGTTGAGTGTCTAATGAGAAGATCGTTGTGTGAAAACTTAACGGTAGTCTGTGTAAAGTATGGAGGTGTACGGGAGTTGGAGTAGTTTGTGGGGCTGTATTCGTTGAGGGATGTGGAACAGCAAAACTGACAGAAAAAGAATGATAGCAGAGTGCGATTTGAAAGGATGCCCAATGGTTACTTGGTAAAGGAGGGGAGATTGGTTTTTCAGGGTGGGGGATGGCATGTACTAAGAATGGGGCAGGGGTTTGGAATTGTGAGGAGTCCCAACTGGGTCATTCTGCAGCGACTGTGTGACAAGGGCCTTGTATGTCATGCTTGATCCTTTTAGTCAGGGGACTATCAAAGGGTTCAGGGCAGTGGAATATTCTGCTCACATGTACAGTATGGAAGACCATCCCAACAGGAGGTAGAGGGTGTGAGGGAAGCAGACAGATCTATGGGCTGGGGACCAGTCAGGAAGAGACAACTGTGTAGTGTCTGAGGCAGGAGACACTAATGGGACAAAAGCAGGCACATTTGTTTTGTGTTTTGTGTACATGAGAATCCTGGCTTCAGCCTTCAGTGGGCTGTGTGACCTGAGATGCGCCACCATCACCTGACCACCATGTGTTTTTATGCCCTGAGGCACCGTGTTTTCTTTGTGTCTATAATGAGTTTACCTGTAAAGTCTTTAAATACAAGTTTCTTTTTTGGCAATTACTTTTAGAACTAGAGATAAGCCTAGCAAGGAAATGAATTTGGTGTCTTTTATTACACATACACATTGGCCACAAATGATAGCTTATACCAGAGTGGAAAACCAGTATACTCAGAAAGGGTAAAATATCTTACATCATAGGTGTAGAACTCAGTTTTTGGGGGCATTCTTTAGTGTTTTCAGCAATATTGCCTACTTAGGCATAAGTACATTCTCTTGTGGAAAAATTTCTCTGTTACAACATAGCATCTTATGTAAGTAAATAAATACTATTATATAAATATATCTTATGGGTATGTAGGATATGGGGGATGACACATGTTTAGTGTTTATTCTGGTACATTTATTTTTTAAAGAATATTAATGAAACAGACTGGATTTATCCTCCTGCCTTAAACAACTAAATGAAGGACAAGATATCTCAAAATAGCAGTGTTCCAACATTGGACAGCAGACAGTGCAGGTCAGTAACCTCTGAGAGACAGAAAATAAATTAAACAAGCTTAGGGTTGGCCAGGCTTACCGTCTGGAGAGAAGTTGGGGGCCATGGTTTAGAAAGAGAGACCTGGTGGTTCTTTGGGTTCAGGAAAGCAGCCAAGAACTTGGGGAGGCCAAAGTGAATTTGCAGGGCAGAGTACCAGAGAAGAGAGGGCTACAGAGAGAAAAAGAGAGTTCTGGAGAGCCTCATGTTTCTCCTTGAATATTCACATGGGTATTGATGAGCACACATACTTTGGAAACTCGTGTATCAGGGAGAGAACCCAGGAAGAAGTGGTGGAACAATCTTCAGAGCTTGTACAGGACCCCAAACAGGTTGTGTTCTCACCATCCAGAATGGGAGAATCTTGTGACACACAGCAAAGTCACAAGGGTATTGCCTCAGTAGTGGGAAAGATTAAAGGTGCTCTGATCCTGGGGCATCTCTCTCTACCTGCCAAATAGGTTGCTGCCTGATTCATGAATCACTTAATAAAGCCAATTAGATCTAAAAAAAAAATAAAAAAAAAAAAAACACCAAAAAATTTGGATCCCACCTCCCAAATCTTACAGGCAAGCCTTGAAAGGACCAGACTCTTCCTATAAGCTAAGTATGGCCCACAACAAAGCCCATAAATATTTGAAGGAGTAAAACAACACCCATTACCTAACACAGTTAAATTCACAGTCTCGTCAGAAATCACCAGGCATACAGAGACAGAAGCAAGCAAATACAGCCCATGATGAAGTTCAAAATAAATAAATAGAAACAGATTCAGAAATGACACGTGTAGTAGAATTATAAGATAGACATTAACACAGTAGTTATTGCTATATTTTGTGTATTCGAGAAAATAGAGGAAAGCAGGAACATGTTAAGAAGAAACACAGAAAGTAAAGAAGCCCAAATGAACTTCTGGAGTTGCATACTACAGTGTCTGAGATGAAAAATACATTACGTGAGGCTTAGTAACAGATTGCAGATTGCAGTAACAGATTAACTGCATGAGTGAAGATTAATGAATTTGAAGAGATAGCAATAGAAGGTATCCAAAAAGAACCGTGAGTGTCAGTGAGCCTTAGACCCTGAAAGAGAGAGTGGGTATAGGGAATATGGAAAGATATTTGAAGGAATAATGGCTGGAAAATGGACACTTGTTGAAAACTGTGATCCCACAGATCCCAAGAAGCTCAGTAAGCCTCAGGCATGAGAAAGATAAAGAAAATACACCACAACACATCATCATTGTATTACTGAGAACAGTGGTTAAAGAAAAAATGCATACGTATTGAACGATGACAAAGATGCATACGTATTGAACAATAACAAAGGTAGCAAACTTCTCATGAGAAGCCATGCAAGCTAGAAAATGGAGAAAGAACAGCTTTAAAGTACAGAAAGGGAAAAGCATACTAGAATTCTAAACCACAGAAATATCTTTCAGAAGTGAAGATGAGATAAAAAATTTTCAGATTTTAAAAGCTGAAAGTATTCATGGCCAGTGGGTCTTCATCACAGGGTATGATAAAGGAAGCTCTGAGCTTAGGAGAAATGACACCGGACTGCAGTCTGGGTCTATGTAGAGACAGGAAGGACACTGGAGATTGTAAATGTATGGGGAAAATACCTTTTTTCTTACTTTAAAATAAAATTCTGTTTAAAGCAAAAACAGTGGCGAGCCTGGCTGGCTCAGTCTATAGAGCGTTTGACTCTTGATCTTGGTCATGAGTTCAGGCCCCACATTGGACATAGAGGTTACGTAAAAATAAAATCTTCAAAAAAATTCTTAAAAAAAAAAAAAGAAAACCAATGATGCATTATAGGGCTTATATGTAGAGGTAACATGTCTGACAAGAGTACCACCAAGGCCAGGAAAGGGAACGTAGGGCTCTTGTGTGCACAGTCATAAAGCTTTACTTGATGGCTGATTGTGGTAGGTTAAAATGTACACTGTGACGGTATGGTGCTGGCACAAAAACAGACACATAGATCAATGGAACAGTGTAAAGAACCAGAAATGGACCCTTAGCTCTATGGTCAACTAATCTTAGACAAAGCAAGAAAGAATGTCCAATGGAAAAAAGACAGTCTTTTCAACAAATAGTGTTGGGAAAATTGGACAGCCACATGCAGAAGAATGAAATTGGACCAATTCCTTACACCATACACAAAAATACACTCAAAATGGGTGAAAGACCTTAATGTGAGACAGGAACCTATCAGAATTCTTGAGGAGAACACAGGCAGCAATCTCTTCAACGTCAGCTGCAACAACTTCTTTCTAGACACATCTACAAAGGCATAGGAAACAAAGGCAAAATTAAACTCTTGGGAGTTCACCAAGATAAAAAGCCTTTTTTTTTTTTTTTTAAAGATTTTATTGATTTGTTTGACAGAGAAAGACACAGCAAGGGAGGGAACACAAGCAGAGGGAGTGGGAGAGGGAGAAGTAGACTTCCCTGCTGAGCAGGGGAGCGCAGTGGGGGCTTGATCCCAGGACCCTGGGATTATGACCTGAGCCGAAGGCAGGCACTTAACCACTGAGCCACCCAGGTGCCCTAAGATAAAAAGCTTTTGCACAACGAAGGAAACAGTGGACAAAACCAAAGACAACCAACAGAATGGAAGAAGATACTTGCAAATGACATATCAGTTAAAGGGCTGGTATCCAGCATCTATAAAGAACTTACCAAACTCAACACCCAAGGAACAAATAATCCAATCAAGAAATGGGCAGAGGACATGAACAGACATTTCTGCAAAGAAGACATCCAGATGGCCAACAGACACATGAAAGAGTGTTCAACATCACTTGGCATCAAGGAAATACAAATCAAAACCACAATGAGATACTACCTCACACCAGTCAAAATGGCTAAAATTAACAAGTCAGGAAATGACAAATGTTGGCGCAGATGGGGAGAAATGGGAACCCTCCTACACTGTTGGTGGGAATGGAAGCTGATGCAGCCACTCTGGAAAACAGCATGGAGGTTCCTCAAAAAGTTGAAAATAGAGCTACCCTGTCACCCAGCAATTGCACTGCTGGGTATTTACCCCAAAGATACAAATGTAGTGATTCGAAGGGGCACGTGCATCCCAGTATTTATAGCAGTAATGTCCACAATAACCCAACTATGGAAAGAGCCCAGATGTCCATTGACAGATGAATGGATAAAGAAGGTCTGTCTAGGGGCACCTGGGTAGCTAGATTGTTTGGGTGACTGCCTCAGGTTGTTATCCTGGAGTCCTGGGATCAAGTTCCGAATCGGGCTCCCAGCTCCACGGGAGTCTGCTTCTCCCTCTGACCCTCTCCCTTCTCATGCTTTTTCTCTCTCAAAAATCTATCTATATAGATAGATACATGCACCTACACACAGTGGAATATTATGCAGCCATCAAAATTGAAACCATGCCATTTGCAGTGACCTGGATGGAACTAGAAGATATTATGCTAAGTGAAATAAGTCAATCAAAGGACGGTTCTCATATCTCACTGATACTTGGAATTTAAGAAGCAAGGCAGAGGATCATAGGGGAAGAGAGGACAAAATGAAACAAGAGACAAACCATAAGGGACTCTTAATCTCAGGAAACAAACTGAGGGTTGCTGGAGGGAAGGCAGGTGGAGGGATGGGGTGGCTGGGTGATGGACACTGGGGAGGGCATGTGTTACGGTGAGCACCAGGTGTTGTGTAAGACTGATGAATCACAGACCTTTACCCCTGAAACAAATAATACATTATATGTTAATAATTTTTTAAAAAATGTACACTGTGGGGCGCCTGGGTGGCTCAGTGGGTTAAGCTGCTGCCTTCGGCTCGGGTCATGGTCTCGGGGTCCTGGGATCGAGTCCCGCATCGGGCTCTCTGCTCAGCAGGGAGCCTGCTTCCCTCTCTCTCTCTCTCTCTCTCTGCCTGCCTCTCTGTCTACTTGTGATCTCTCTCTGTCAAATAAATAAATAAAATCTTTAAAAAAATAAAAAATAAATAAATAAATAAATAAAAAATGTACACTGTGACACTGAAGCAAACAGTCCAAATGGAAAAGTGTAGGTCACAGTCCAACAAGATAAAATACAATTATAAAAAATACTCAATTTTTAAAAAGTAGTAAAAGAGGAATAGGAACAAAAACAGATGTGTCACCAGAAAAATAATTAGATGGTAAGTTTAATAAACTTAACCATATCTCATAATTATATTTGACATAAATGGTCTAAGCATCCCAATTTTTAAAAAATTTTATTTATTTATTTTGACAGAGAGAGATCATGAGTACGCAGAGAGAAAGGGGAAGCAGGCTCCCCGCTGAGCAGAGAGCCCAATGTGGGGCCCTATCCCAGGACCCTGACACCACGACCTGAGCCGAAGGCAGAGGCCTTAACCCAGGCGCCCCAACATCCCAATTTTAAAAGATCGTGAGATTGGGAAAAAAGACCCAATGATATGATTTCTGCTATAACATGCTTAAACATAAAGATGCAAATAGGCTACAAATAAAGTGATACGGAAAGATATGCTTTGCTTATGTAAGTGAGAGGAAATTTGGCTATGTAGTGAACAGAAAGACACCAGAGCAAAGAATATTAGCGGGGCTAAAGAGAATACTTTCATGCCGATTTA
The DNA here is from genome assembly GCF_010015895.1 of Lontra canadensis. NCBI lineage: Eukaryota > Metazoa > Chordata > Mammalia > Carnivora > Mustelidae > Lontra > Lontra canadensis. The sequence goes on along the minus strand of NW_022630995.1, from coordinate 65,982,527 downwards.
GGGGTCAGTTTATCAAGAGAATATAACAGTCCTAAATGTCTTTGCACCTAATAACAAAGCTTCAAAATATGTGGACGAAAAACTAATAGGACTTCAGGGAAAAATAGACAAATACAAAATTATGGTTGGAGATTTTAAGACCTCTCAGAAATTGATAGAACAAGTAAACAGAAAATCACTGAGGCTATAGAAGACGAATGAGACTGTTAGCCAACTTGGCCTGAAAGAGGTTTATAGAACACTGCCCTACAATAGCAGCGTGCTTACACATTCAAGTAAATGTCAAACATTTACCAAAATAGACCATATCCTGAGCCATGAGAAGTCTTGACTAAGAATTAAAATTGTACAAACCAGCTTTTCTGACTACATGGAATTATATTAGAAATCACTAGCAGAAAACCATACACATGAGGAAACTGTACCACACATGAAACAGCTCATGAACCAAAGAAAAAATCCAGAGGGTGGTTGGGAAGTATTTTGGACCTAATGAGAATGAAAACACAGCATCTCAGCGTTTGCAGACTGCTGCCAACGCGCCGTGTGGAGATACTCTAGCACTAACCACCTCTTTATGCAAGAGGAAGGGCTGAATGACTTTGCTTCCACCATGAGAAGGAGCCAGTTATACCCAAAGTAACCCCCCAAAAGTAAATAATATCATAAAAACAAAAATCAACAAACATTTTTTAAATATGGAAAATCCGTAAGACCGAAAGTTGATTTTTTTTTTTTTTTCTTTAAAGTAGGCTCCACACCCAATGTGGTGCCAGCACGGGGCTTGAACTCACAGCCCTGAGATCATGAACTGAGAGCCACCCAGGTGCCCCAACTTACATACAGTTCTAGAAGCTGCGTAATAATGGAGAGACACAGAACTCAGTTCAGTGGTCACCTGTGAGTGGGGGTAGGAAGAGACCGGGGTGAGGAGGAAGTGGGTACAGAGGGGTCCAAGTTTCCTTGGAGGGCAAGTTACTGTGGTTTCACAGGTGTGTGTGTGTGTGTATATGTCAGGACTGTTCTGATTGCGTTCTTCAGATATCTAGCTTCTTGTACCTGGTCATACTTCAGTACACCTGTAAATCTTTTATTTTTATATTATTATTATTTTTTAAAGATTTTATTTATTTATTTGACAGAGAGGGAGATCACAAGTAGACAGAGAGGCAGGCAGAGGGAGAGAGGGGGAAGCAGGCTCCCCGCTGAGCAGAGAGCCTGATGTGGGGCTTGATCCCAGGACCCTGAGACCATGACCTGAGCCGAAGGCAGAGGCTTAACCCACTGAGCCACCCAGGCGCCCCCACCTGTAAATCTTTTAAAAGAATCAGTGGTGTTTATATTTGTACCTCCCATTTAATCACAGATCGGAGAGTAACCACACGGTGAGGCACGGGTATTTGGTTAATTTGAATTTTAGTCACCTATGTTTCTTGTAGTACTCTGTACTTTCTTCGTCTGAAGAAGGTGTGGGGAGTAGAGGTTGCCACCCTTGAGAAGACCAGCTTCATACTTGGGCACACTGGTCAAGCGTTAAAGTTCTGACTTTGGTTCAGGATGTTGTCTGCCGTCTCTCCTTGGATCGTCTGGTCTAGCTGTGAGCTTTGCATACCACCTGCGCTGGTGATCCCGAATCATACGTCCCGCTGGGACTTGTTCCTCGAGTGTCTCACTTGTGCAGAACAAGCCTACCACATTGCTTGGTTGTTTGATACAAACTTCGTGCATACATCTAAAGCAAAGCCTTGGTTCTTCTCACTGGCCCCACCTGTCTGGCTGTGTCTGGCACCCCTGCCCGCTGCCCAGGAGGTTGGACCTGTCCTCATCACGTCCTTGGGTCTGTTGGCAGGCAAGCCCTGTGGCTGTGCCTGCAGCACTCCTCTGAGTCTGACCGCTCTGTTCCTGCACGGCCCTGCTTGTGCCTGGACCTGCCAGGAGCTGCCTTCCCTCTGCCAGAGTTCATTTTTGACATAGTCAAGTTTCTTTTTAAGATGCCAGCTGGCTCATATCTGCCCTTCCACGAACACTTAGGTCTCTCTCCCTGGCTCCCAGCCCCGGTGAGCAGCCCCCGCTGCTCCGGCCTCCGGAGCAGTGCCCCCGGCTTCTGTTTTGGCCCTTTAGCGAGCACACGGCCGTGGCCTCTGCTAGCAGTGCTCCTCTCCCAGATCTGCACACGGCTCCATCTGATTCTGTTTGGCCTTAGCTTCTGGGCCTCAGCTTCGCCTCACCCTTGTTGAAATGACGTCCTCGTGGCTCTGTTCTGTACCCCCAGTGGATGGCGGGGCTTCTGTCTGAGTTTGCCTGTCTGATGTGTCTCTGGAGCCAGCAGGCCCTTTGGGCTATTCGCAGTTGCTTTTGTGATCTAACCTGTCAGGATGCCTGGCACAGCATGTATTCCAAATGTTTATGGCAGAGGGCTTTATCATCTCGGAGCTCTTTCCTGCACGTGGTCTGAGAAAGGCTTGTTTCTGCCTTTCCTCTTTCTCTTGTCCCCAACATCTGCTTCCTTAGCAGTCTTGTCCGCTCTCCCTGATCACCCGTTCCTATCTTGTCTCTTCCCCACATATAGCCTCATTGCCCTGGTAGCACTTCCCCCCTTCCCCTCTCTGGCCTCCTGCCCCAGGGCCTTTCTGCTTGCTCTCAGGAGTATCCCTCTCCTGGGTACCTGTGTGGCTTCCACCAGCCCCAGACATCAGGTGTCTCCTTGAGGAAGTTCTCACTAAATGGGCAATCCTAAATGGGAAGGCATTGTTCCCAACCCCAGACACTGCTGCCTGCTCTATATATTTTGCCTTCTGAGTGACCACTGTCTAATGTTTGGTATTTTTACCTTATCTGTCTTTTATTTGTAGTCTTTGTCTTTGACAGTGATATTAGTTCCCTGTGGGCAAGTAACTTTTAGTTATTGCTGTGTCCCCAGTACCTGGACGAGTGCCTTGGCACATGGTATCTCCCAGTAAATACTGGACAGACAGGCTGACCGGTGGGTAGATGGACAGATGATCTGGGGTTGAACTGGTTACCTCAGGTCAGGTGTGGCTCTTCTGATCTCTGGCTGGGAGACTTCATAGCCTTAAAGCCCAGCAGCTCCTTCTCTGAGTAAAAAGGTGGCCTAGAAAGATCTGAAGGCTGTGGCTATTCTATTGATGATGGGGCTTTTTTTTCCCCTAGGCTGAGGGACAAGAGATGGTTTTACATAGGGTTGATTTTGGAAATCAACATAGGGTAAATCAATTTGTAAATCAATTATATAGGGTGATTTTGGAAATTGTCTAATTTCTGCATCTTGGATCTGGACAGAAAAAGACCTCCCCTCTCATGGTATGCCGTGGTTGGAGGGGTAGTCTAGAACTTTCTAGAATACTACTTATTGGGATATAGTACTCGGTTCCCTTCCCTCACAGCCCAGACATTCGAGTGGCTTCTAAGCTGGGTTTGGTTAAATCCATGGAAGCTGCAGATGTGACAGGTGTAAGCAGTTTTGGTCCTTGGATTATAAAAGCAGGTAAAAACATATGTGCAAGTCTTAGTGGTGCTGTTTTTTTGCTCTTTTAGTTAACTCGTTCATTCATTTATTCATTCAGCCCCACTGTGTAAGCACCTGACTGCCTGCCAGCCATCCTGGGCTTTAGAGACGGAGCCTGTGGCTTTTGAGAGTACTCATTTGGCTGTGGAGCTGGTCATGGAAGGGCACACTTGAAGTCCAGCTAACCAGCACAGCAAAAGACCTGTGTGACCCTTGGTGTAGGAAAACAGGGAGAGAGCTGTGGGTCGGGGAAACAGCTGGGCTGCTGGCTGGCCAGGGTTGGGTAAGGTATTAGGGGAGGCTTTGGGTGGAACTGGAGACTTTAGAAAATACTTTGAGGTTCTAGCCTGAATAACCTTGGCACTGGTCCTGGTCCCCCTTTGCACCCCCTGTGTCCCGTGGCTGGGAATGGCAACAGAGGCCTGGGGGAGTTCTCTTACCTTGATCCCAACCTGTGCTCTGGCTTGGAACCTTGGCAGAGTAGTGCCTGCCTCTGGAAGGCCATGCCTGGCTTCCTGCTCACCTGCTGCCCAGGTGAACCTCTCTTGAACCTCTCTTCAGGATTTGCAGGGCGGTTCCTCTGCGCAAATGACCCATCTTGGGCTCATACTGATTTTGATTAAAGTCTTGGCCCCTGCTTGCTGACCTTGTGACTCCGGGCCTGTTTTAAATCTGTGAGACTTGTTTGTGTGTTTTTAAGGCTAGTTTTCCTTTTCTGATAGGGTGATTGATAATCTTTTGAAGAGAATCTAGGGTAATGATCTTGCCTCTTACCTATATGAAAAAGCAGACATTGAAATTGGGTAGCTGGAGATGAAGTGAGCAGCTGTTGCTGAGCTGGCAGGGAGGCCAGGTCTTGGATGTGTGGTGCTGCTGGACTGCTGATGTTTAGCTTCCTTCTGGAACTGGAGCACCACCTCTGACATGGTTGGGATCTGCACACATACACTTAAGCCAGAATACCTGCCTTGGGTGTGAGCCCTCGTGTGCACACACCTCTGGAATAGTGGCTTTAAACTCTGCCAAGAGTCCTGGTGTCATGTGAAGACAGAGATGGATCCTTCTCAGGGTGGAGGGAGAGTAATACAGATGTTTGGGTGAAGGGGCTAATTGGACAGTTTTGTAACTCTTACTAAGATGTTTTTTATGGTCTTTTTCTTCAAAGTTTTATGAGTTTTTAGTTTACTGGATATAATTTTATTTAACAAATTCCCTATTGTTTATGTAAACATGCATGTACATAGGTTTAAAACTGTATTGTATTTTTAAGTGTGATCTTGGCTTTGTGGATCATGTTTTGAAAATAGAAACTTTTTTTTTTCTATTCCAGACTCCTTTTAATTTTGGCATGAATCATAGAACACCACCGTATCCTGCCGGGGATTATTGTCTTCTGTGCAGAAGTGAGCGGAAGGACTCTTCGTTCTTAGAGAGTGGAATTAAGACTGCGAGCAAATTGGCCCTCTCCATGGCTCCCAAGGGCAACAGCGTGCTGCACCTGCCCCTGTGGGTGTGCCCGGACTGCCGGCGGACTGTGGAGAAGGAGGAGCGGCACAGCGGCCTTGACCAGCCGTCGGTGAGTGCCCAGCCGTCGGTGAGTGCCCAGCCCAGTGTGCATGGGCTTGTCGGCTTTCTTACCCTGTGAATTACAGAGCTCAGTGGACAGTGAAATAAATAATCGGGGTTAGCATTCTGGAAGGAAACCCCTCTTACTCCATCTTCTGGTCCCTTGCTCTACCCTCTGGGGTTTTCCTCATCTTCCGTCTATACCTGTGGGAAGTAGGAGGGGACCTGCCCTGCTTGGTCTCACAACTTGGTCAACAAGCTTAGGGCGCCCAAAGGATGTGTTTTGGCTTTTTTTCATCTGGCCTCAAGATATCTTTGGCAATGCACTTTGCTGGAAAAAGCTCAGAAGCTGTTACAGTGTTTGGTTCTGGTCTGTCCCATGTGCTGGTAACTCACCTGAAATTTTTTCTGGACACGGTTCTCAAGTCTGGATTTCCCCACGCTGTTTTTTCTTGATTTCTTGCCTCAGCTGAATGGAGTCATTCTTGAGGTGTTCAGGCTTATATGGGAAGGCCATAGCCTTAGTCTTCTCTTTGGCCCAGACGTGTGTTTTGGACTATGTGCTTGAAAGGGCTTTGAGTCTGCTCTTTTGGTTCTCGAAGGACTTGGCTTTTGCAAGCATGTGAGACCCCACATTCTAGGGCTTTTCTCTTCCTTTTATTTCTGCCTGTGGGCAGCTGTTTTCTGAGCTCTTCTAACATGTCCCTGCACGTCGCCACCAATACCAGCGCCCGCCGGCAGCACACACTCTCGTGTCCGGGGCCTGCTGTCCAGACCCGAGTGGTGCCCGGGCCACTCCCGTGTGGTGCCCGGGCCACTCCCTGGGCGCTGCTGCACGCTGCGAGTTGACCTCATCTCTGGTCTCCCCAGCCTCCCTCCTGCCAGCTGCTGCGCCGGAGACCTCTGATCTAGGGCTTCCTAGAAGGCAGTGCCCAACCACAAGTCTGCACTGGGATGTGAACAGCTAAACCTCGAGACTGCATCGTTTATCGGGATAAAAATGTACTTCTCACCCCACCTCCCCTGGTGTGCCCCCTTCCCCTGCGTATTCTCCTCAGCACAGTCAACTTCTTCATTTTGCTCGTGTCCTTCACTGGCCTAGACACCCCACAAAGGCAGCGGGTTTTGTGTGTTTTCTAGCCAGGAGCCATGCCCAGCCCGGCCTGTTCTAGGAAGCGCGGTCTCTGAGTGAATGAACAAGCATGGAAGGGAAGAAAGCTCGGAGCCCCTCAGCGGGGTTAAGAAGATGGCGTCATCAGTCTCAGTGGTTCTCCCTCAGGTCTTCTTGCTTTTACTGCTGTATTGTTTTACTTAGTTTCCTTTCCGGGGCCTCCGAAAGCATGACCTTAGCTGGGCTGTTCCTGGAGGGCGGTGGTGCAGCGGTGCTGGCCAGTGTGCGTGTACCTGCTCCGCCGCTGGGCTTGTCTCCTCCGTGCGTCCCTGCTGCGCCCTTGCAGCCTGGCCGGCGCAGGCAGGAAGGGCGGCCAGTGGAAACAGCTATGATCTGCTGGAAGTTGTCCTGGATACCGCCTTGTCAGACGAGGCTTTCTCTCACCAAAAAAGTGACTCTGGGCGCCCATGTTTGCAGACTTAGACCTTCTGCTACTTTTGTAAAGTTGGTGCCTTTGGGCAAGCTGGCTAAAATTGGTGGCCTTTTTAAAAAAATTGAGATACAATTTACATCTAGTAAAATTCTTTTTAAGTGTGTATATATAGTTCAGTGAGTTCTGACAAATTTTACAGTTGTGTAACCACCACTACTTCAGTTACGATGTAGAATATTTTCATCACCCCAGAAGTTCCCCTGGTCACATTGGTAACACCCCCCCCCACCCCCTCCTGGCTGGTAACCACTGAATTGATTCTGTCCCGTGGTTTTGCTTTCTCTCAGTGTCACATAGATGCCTTCAGGCGGGTGTGATGCTTTTGGGAGCTGTGAGCCTGCTTCGGTCGCTTGTTCTCTCCGTGGCTGGATCAGTTGTAGAGATGCACCCACTTTGTTGATCCATTCACCGCAGACAGGTGTTTGGGCTGTTTACAGATTCGGGTTTTGCATGAAGCTGTGTGAAGCTTGTACAGGTCCTTCTCTGCACATTCTTTCTACATGTTGCGGGTGATGTGCTTTTGTTGGTCAAGGACTTTTCGTCTGTGCTCATGAAGGATATTTGCCTGCCGTCGTCTTGTCTTTACTGTCCTTCAGGGCCTCCTGAGAGGAGTTGAGATGTACTCCTGCTTCCTCTCTTTTTTGGAAGAGTTCGTGCAGAATTGTCATTAGTCCTTCCTAACGCGTTGCTGGTTCTTGGTTTCTGTTTTTCCCAGACAGTGGAAGGCCGAGCCGTGCATGGAAGAGACCATGGGGGGCGGGGTCCTGGTTATTCAGCTGTCACCCCCACCTTGCACCTGGGGGGCCAGCTCACTTTGGCCACACTGGAGCTGGCGTGGCTTTGCTCTTGTTGCCGCACACGCTCACTTCTCTGGTGGCATGTGCTGTGCCCTACTGCTTATGTGGGCTGGGAAGGGGTCGCCCTGCACATGCTGGCCCCCTTCGTGTGGCGCTGGGCCTCCCACTGTGGTGTTTTCCCCGCCCGGCCCCCCGCCCCATTCAGCCCAAACCTGGGGCAGCCTGGTGCCTGGGACATCAGGTGCAGCTCTCCCAGTGACCGCCCCCTCAAAACCCCCGGCCCGATGTAAGCCAGAGTCTGCCAGTATCTCTAGGGGTCTTGGGTGGGACACACCCCCTCTGCCTCCCCAGGGTGGCTGACCTGTGGCTTTTTTTTTTTTTTTTTTGAAGATTTTTTATTTTATTTTATTTATTTCTTTGACGGAGAGATCATAAGTAGGCAGAGAGGCAGACAGAGAGAGGCGGGAAAGCAGGCTCCCCACTGTGCAGAGTGCCCGATGCGGGTCGATCCCAGGACTCCGAGATCATGAACTGAGCCGAAGGCAGAGGCTTTAACCCACTGAGCCACCCATGCACCCTTGACCTGTGGCTTTCTGCCATGGGGGACAGCTTGGTTCCCTCCTGAAGTGGATCAGGCCTATGCCTCAGCGGGGAGGGCATCTGCTGCCCCCACAGCAAGAGTCTTCCTCCCAGAGAGGGGTGGGGCCCAGCAAGGTTGCAGTGGCCACACTCAGCCTTTAAGGGCTCTTGACAAGCGTTTTCATTCTCTGACGCACCTCAGAGGCTGCGTTCTGTTGTCTGCCGAAGGTGAGGTGGCCCGTGTGTCCCCTTGTCGTCAGAGGGGCTCTGTGCGCTTGTCTGGCTCTCGTGGTTGTCTGAGCTCTCTGGTGGGCCTGGCGTTGGGAGTTTCTTATTGTCAGGGTGGGAGCTCCGAGTTACAAAGTGGGAGTGGAATGGAACTGCTCTTTTCTAGGTAAGCAGGCAGTTACCACAGGTTGTGGTAGATTATCAGTGAGACTTTGCCCAGCGCCCTACCTTTACAGTGCCACACTGCGGACTTCCTCCACTCCCAGACCTTGACATCCGGGCCTCTGTCTTCCTGCAGACACACCCCGTTCACACTGGCAGGGCCTTCTGACTGCATTGTTGTCCTAGAATAGCCAGAGGTCCAGGACTCCGTCATCATCCCTTTCTTGCAAAGCCCTGGGATTCCTTTGCCTGGGACCTGAATCAGCACTGCCCCTCCCTCCAGTGGGTGGTGTGTTGCTGGGGACACCACAGGCCTAGGCTCCCCAGTGCACGCTGACGTTGCGGTTCCTGGTTGTGGGTGGGCATTTGGCGTGTTGCTCTGGCTTCAGACCTGACTGCAAAAGAGCGCAAACCTTCCCTTCTCCTTTCTTTCCAAACCCCACACACCCTCTTTGCTGTGCACAACTCAGGTGCTGCTAACCTTCACACTCCAGGGCAGGGGTTGAAGCGGACATTCAGACCCTGGCTACCCCTACTTACCTCAGTCTCTGCTACCCCTGCAGCCAGGGGAGGGGCCTCTCCCCTCTCATCTTCTCTGGGGCTTCACTGCTCAGGTTAGTCTTTTCTTCTTACGCACCACAGATCATGCCCAGGAGTGCGCATATGCTCTAGAATTGTCCATTCTTCAGATACCCACCTCTGATCTCAAGGTCCCTCCCAGCTGTCACCATCTCTCCCACTCCTGTTGTTTGTTTCTCTAGGGAAACAAACTCCTGGTTTGGTTTCTTTCTTGGATAAGAGGTTTTCCATTTCTTTTCCAGTTAGTTTTGGTGAATTATATTCTGAGAAATTATTAAGAGTTCCTGGTATAAAATTGTGTGGAGGCCCTGTGTTCACTTCTTATCATACTGTATATACAAATCTTTATCCCTTATATTTGTGCTTTCTCTTTTTGTGAACTGGTCTTGCTAGAAGTCTGTCAGTTTTGTCTTTTCAAAGAAAGGACAAATCTTAAGTTTAGTTAAATTTTTTTTAACTTTTTTTTTTTTTAACTTAAATCTCTGTTTCATTAATTGCTGCTGTTGTATGTGGTATAGACATGATTAGGCAGTGCTGGGCATGTGTGGTAAGGAAGTGTTCAGCAGCAGAGCTGAAAGCTGAGCAGAGCGGTCCCTCTCTGACTTGTCTTCTACTTGTTCTCTATCTTCCTGAGGCTTCCAGTGTTGGCAGATTCTTGTCCGTTCCTCCAAAAATGTTCTGTTCTGTTTTTTGTGTATTGGAAGGTGGTGATGGCACACACCACAATATCCTGCATTGTAGACATCTGTCAGTAAGTGAACACCTGGGGTCCTCTCATTTTCTTATCCTTTGAAGAGAGGGGTATGGATGCCATGGCAAGGTGGGGTGCATGTTGGTGGGGGGGCTGCTGTCCATTTCTAAGCCTCTCTGAGGGCTGTTCACAGGTGTCTGGGGCACCTGCTCTGGGGGACCAACTGCTTCAAGGAATTGCATTCCTTGCTGATCTCACCTGGAGACCTTGTGGGAGGGAACCTGCTTGGGGGCAGGCAGGGAGACAGCCCTGTCCCACTTTCCGGCTTCCAGGCAAAAAGCCCCTGGGCCATCACCACACAGTTCCTGCTGGTTGTGACCACAAATCTGTTTTTTTTTTTTTTTTCTTCTTCTTCTTCTTTTTCTAAAGATTTTATTTATTTATTTGACAGAGAGAGAGAGCGGGATCACAAGTAGGCAGAGAGGCAGGCATGGGGGGGTTTGTGGTGGAGGGAAGCAGGCTCCCCGCCGAGCAGAGTCCAATGTCCAGTGTGGG